>NC_091436.1:2135896-2338374 GCF_964237555.1 Oryctolagus cuniculus | reverse complement strand
TCTCTTTTCCTCGCCGTGAAGTGTTTTGAATATTTTCTCTCCATTGTGGGTGTTCTTGACTCCAGAGAGACGGATTTTTATTGATAAGCCAATGGAGAGGATGGACGTGGCCAGCCCTCGGGAGGTCCCTGGAGAATGGAGAGGCTGCCCGCCCAGTGCCCCACACGCTGAGACCCCTCCCCTGGGGCACGTGGCTCTGGGGGCCAGACCCCCCTTCCCCAGACCCACACTGCAGGGAGGGGGAGGGGCCCCGGGCCCGCCATCCCCCATCCCATGTGGTCACAACCATGTTCTCAGAGGTGGCTCAGACAACCATGGCTGGGCCAGGATGGGGGCTGTGTTTACGACGACTCCCCCATCACCGACGGATCCCTCAGCGTTCATTGCGATCAGTGCCCTGCTGCCCTCTGGCTTCACCCTTACCGGGGGTTAGGATGGAGAACGCGCCACGGGACAACAACGGAATCAGCTCCACTTCCTCTCTGAGGCTCCGTGAGTAAACCCCAGGCATGCAAAAGAGAAGAGGAGAGAGGGCTGCTACAAAAATCCTACTCAAAGGCGCACGTTACAGCCATAGTACAAACTCGTTCTAAATGGTAAGACACGCCTAGGAGACGCCCACTTTATTCTAATGCTGAATGTGAGCTGAGGAGTGAGTGTGTGTTAACGGTTAGCAAAAAGGCTCAGGATTGCACCAGCTGGGAGAGGGGAGAAGACGCTGCCACAGCTCCCAGCACGGGTCCGCAGCCACGGTGAAGCAGGTCCAGGACACACAGCTCCTGGCATGGGTCCACAGCTACGGCGTAGCAGGTCCAGGACACACAGCTCCCGGCACAGGTCTGCAGCCACAGCAGAGCAGGTGCAGGACACACAGCTCCCGACACAGGTCCGCAGCCACGGCGGAGCAAGGTCCAGGACACACAGCTCCCAGCATGGGTCTGCAGCCACGGCGTAGCAGGTGCAGGACACACAGCTCCTGGCACGGGTCCACAGCCATGGCGGAGCAGGTCCAGGCCATGCCTGCAGTCCATAAGGAGCACACGGCCCACAGCTGGGCCTCTGAGTCGTCTCCCACGACCTGCCTGCCCTGGGTCACACCTACAAGGGATACTCTTGTCAAAGCACTACTTGAGAAGTCACCCCCAAGCGTGTCCCGGGCATACGCTCGGCCACCGGTCTCCTGCAGGCACACGCGACGCAGCCCTCGCCTCCGTCTGTGCATCTCAGGCCCCTGGGCAGGAATGGTCAGCAAGGAGAACCAGGCCCAGCAGAGTCACCCGGTGCCCCAGTGGCCGGGACGAGAAGGGGGTGGAAAGAGCAGGGAAGGAGCACCAGGGGAGACCAGAGCGAGCAAGGACCTGGGTCGGGTTCCGGGGGCTCCAACGTTAGTGTGAGAACAGACTTGGACACGTGAGCGTGGGCAGGTGCCAGCACCCCACGGGACCAGGTTTCTGAGTGATGATGTCGGGCCACGGGGGAAGCTTAAAGCGGAGCAGTAACTCAGCAGCTGATGGAGCTGCTCACCCTCTGCTGTGCGGTTCGCTCCTCGCCGACCCGAGCCCGCCGCCTGGTGCCCCAGGGCCCCCGCGGGAGTTCCCAGGCGGCGACAGCTCTCCCTGGCAATCTACGGCGGACTCAGCTATCCCAGGGGCTGCTGAGAAAGGATGGCTTAGAGAAGCCTCCTTCCTTCCTCAGCCGAAAACCAGCTGCAGCTGCCCGGGGGGGGGGGGGGGAGGAACACATCGCCCACCAGGCAGCAGGTGCACGGTGTCGGCCCAGCGCTGGAGACACAGCCGGCCACGCCTGCCCCGAGCTGCCGGCTCTCTGCAACCACGAGGCAGACCTCAACCCTCGGGGTGGGCAGAAGCCCTCCGGAACACGGTGGAATCTCGGCACTGGCTCACAGACACGCATAACACCAGTCAAGCGTTCAGGAATGCCCGGCCCACCCGGGGAAGCCACGTGGAGAATGCCTGTTCCAAGTGGAGCAGATGACAGAAATCGGAAGCCAGGCTCTGTCACTGACGGCTACGTCTCGAAGCTGTTTGTCTCAGTGTCTCTGGGCCACGGAGGACTTCAGGGAGCCCACCTGCCACACACAGAGGCCCCCTGCTGCTCCACACGGCTGCTCTCCGGGTTGCCCGTGACGGCGCCTCGGGACCTGGCATAAGTTGCAGTACTGGAAAACAAGCCAACGGCGAGTGTGTTCTGTGCGAAGGAGAGGATATTTTAAACCAGAGGATCTGGGCTTCAGTCTGGACTCTGCCTCTGTTGGCTGTTACGGTTCTGGACGGGTTTCTGTGTCTCATCCACCACATAAAGCATGTTGAAGGCAGAGCAGCAGTTTACCTCGTGCGAATAGATGCAGATAAAGCCTCGTGCTCTAGACTGGCTAAGCAACAACGAAAAAGATCATTTAGAAAAAGACGGGCTGACGCTGTGGCGTAGCGGGTAAAGCCACCACCTGCAGTGCCAGCATCCCATATGGGTGCTGGTTCAAGTCCCGGCTGCTCCACTTCCAGTCCAGCTCTCTGCTCTGGCCTGGGAAAGCAGAAGATGGCTCAAGTGCTTGGGCCCTGCACCCACGTGGGAGACCTGGAAGAGGCTCCTGGCTCCTGGCTTCAGATCAGCACAGCTCCAGCCATTGTGGCCACCTGCAGAGTGAACCACCACCAGCCAATGGAAGACACCTCTCTCTCTCTTTCTCTCTCTGCCTCTCCTCTCTGTGTAACTCTGACTTTCAAATAAATAAATAAATCTTTAAAAAGAAAAAAAGATAGAGCCTGCAAGTGAGAAAGAAATGGGCACCGACACGGGCGTCACAGGGTCGTTCTCTTCCAGCCTGGCTCTCTCTGGGGTGGACACATCACCGGGCACACATGCCCTTGGTGACCTCCCTGCGTCTGGCTCCCAGGCGTTCTCATCTCCAGCCAGGCCACACCCTGGGTAAGGGGGCTCCCCGCTGGCCCTGGAGGCCCTGGCCAGGGCAGCCCAGGCCGTAAGACTGCGCCCCCCACCCCACCCCCCCGCATGCTATCGGTGGCCTCTCCCGTCGTCCATCCCTCCGGGCTCTGACCCCTGCTCCGCTGCCACATGGGACAGAAATGTCGGCAAATGCTGCAGAACGGGGCGGAAACGGGCAAGGCCCTGTGCCGACCTTGAGCTGCCCCTCACCCGCGGCTTCTCTGCACCCCACACGGCTGCCAGCAGAGGCTGAGGCTCTGCATGACGCCATCCCGGAGGGAAGCCCTGCAGCCCGCACCCCTTCCCCACTGCACCACGGGCACGAGGCCCGGAGCGGCTGAGTGTGCTTGGTGAGCTGCTCAGACGGCCGCCCCCAGAGAAGGTCTAGGAAACCACAGCCAGGAACGCAGGAAGAGGCTCGCAGCACCAGGAGGACTGGGAACGAGTTTTCCACACAGACCATGCCCGGCCACGTGCACCAGTGCCACGTACTGCACCAACCCACAGGACACGACAAGAGTGCCACGCGGCTCGCCCCACTGCACAGCCCCTCTGTCAGGGGGTGCTGGCCGTTTACCGGTTACTGCCGCACCTGTTGAGCCACGGGAGGGGTTAGTTCAAGGTGGGCTCCTGCCGGGCCCAGTGCTGTGGTGTAGTGGGTAAAGCCGTGCCTGCAGTGCCGGCATCGCACATGGGCACTGGTTCAAGTCCCAGCTGCTCTACTTCCGATCTCTGCTGTGGTCTGGGAAAGCAGCAGAAGATGGCAGAGTGCTTGGGCCCTGCATCCCCATGGAAGACCTGGAGTTCCAGGTTCCTGGCTTTGGCCTGGCCCAGCCCTGGCCATTGTGGCCATCTGGGGAGTGAACCAGTGGATGGAAGATCTGTCTCTCCCTCTCTCTCTAACTCTTTCAAATAAATAAATAAATCCTACAAAACAAAAACCATGGGCTCCTCCCCCTGCTGCCCTCCCAATGCCACCAGGAACTAATGTCATCAATTCAATGCGTTTATTCTCATTGTGTACACATCATCTGAAAAAGCAAAAGCAAAACAACAATAAAACCCTAAACTGCAAGCCTTACAAAGACACGCGAAATCTGCAGCGGCACTGAACGTTCCCCTGGGAATTCTAGACCAGGGCGCAAGCACGGGGAGAGAAACGCGGGCCACGGACAGCTCTGAGGCAGCAGCCCTGCACGCACAGCGCACTGCAGCGGCGGCCGCGATGCACACGTCGGAGCCAGTCACAGACGCGGGGGCAGCGTGAAATGCACAAGCCATTCCACTCCTAAATCACAATCGGCAAGGCCGTCGCCCAGCAGGGACTCAAACAGCATTCAGAGGCGTAAACGCGAAATACGCAGCTTCTAAATGTTTAACAGTGAACGTGAAAACACGGCGAATACAACCGCAGAGTCAGAGAAGGCAAACCGAGCGTCAGCGGCACAGAGGTGCTGAGCAAGCAGGAAGCTCGGGGAGACTGGGTTCTTCCTTCCACCGACACGGGGGACTCAGCCAGGAGAAATCCAACATTTAAGGAGCTTCCAAAGGGACTTAAACATGGGAAAATTTTCTAAGTTTTGCAAGAAATCCTAACGGTCAGCACAGAGATTGGGGGATAGAGCGTTTCCACGGGAAGCTGCTTCCTGTGAGCCCCGCTGTGCATTGCGAGCAGCAGCCACCGCACGGCGCAGGTGCAGGCACGGCTGCACGGCGAGGCAGGCCTGGCCCCACGGCCAGCACACGGCAGCCACGCACAGTCACCCGACCCGCAGGCCTGGCCCCACGGCCAGCACACGGCAGCCACGCATGGCTACCGACCCGCAGGCCTGGGGGCTCTCGGCCAGCATACCACAGCCACGCACGGTCACCGACCCACAGTCCTGGGCCCCCACGGCCAGCACACGGCAGCCACGCACGGCCACCCGACCCGCAGGCCTGGGCCCCACGGCCAGCACACGGCAGCCACGCACGGCCACCCGACCCGCAGGCCTGGGGGCTCTCGGCCAGCACACCACAGCCACGCACAGTCACCGACCCGCAGTCCTGGGCCCCCACGGCCAGCACACCACAGCCACGCACGGTCACTCGACCTGCAAGGCCTGGGCCCCATGGCCAGCACACGGCAGCCACGCACGGCCACCCAACCCACAAGGCCTGGGCCCCATGGCCAGCACACGGCAGCCACACATGGCCACCCGACCCGCAGTCCTGGGAGGCTGCTGCAGGCGTGGCAGCTGGGACGGCCAGCCCCTCTCCACCGACGCCAGGCAGCAAACACGCAGGCGTTTTCCGGTCAGCTCCCCTGGAAGCGCTCACGCACGCAGCAGGAGGACCTGGGACACGCAGGAGCTGAGAGGTCGCCGCTCTTGGGCTCCGAAAGAATTCAGTCTAAGAGCAGCGGTGGAAGCAGAGGCACAAATATTTAAATATTGAGCTGCACGAAAAGTCCAAAAGCTTTCGAAGTTCGTAAACAAAACGAAAAAGGCAGTGATGAACAGGGCAAACGTTCGGAACCAAAGCAACTGCGTGTGTGTGCACGTGTGCGTGCGTGCCTGTGTGTGCGTACATGTGTGTGCGTGCAGCCCTCTGAAACAAGAAGGGGTCAGCTGGAAAACAGGCATTTATGGGTAAGAAAATTAAACACTCGAGAAACACAAAGAGGCAAACCTCAGAGATGACAGGCACTTGCCCCGGTCTGGTCAGCCCCGGCACCAGGGCAGTCACCGCCGGCTGGCACGTGCCAGGGTCGGCACACACTGCCCGGCCTCTGGCACCCAAAGTCCAATCTTTAACGACTTGATTTCGCTTCCAGGATTGCAAAAAATCGGAGCTGAGTATCTGCAGGCGGGCCCCAGGGAAGACAACGCGACTCTCCTGTGTTCTGGGTAAAGAAAGCCGTGGGACAGGCACCCCGCAAAACGGGATTCCCTCATGACCTCATGAACGACACGGACACACGTAAAATGTGCAGCCGCTTTTACAGGATACAAAGTCCTATGCTCAGAATTACACCGGTTCTATCCACCATTCCGTCGCAGGCACAAGTTCAAGAACACGAATGTCCCAGGTTTTAGATGTGCCTAGCTTGGTCTGGTCTCCTGGGGGCTTGGTCCGGGGTCTGCTCTCAGCATCACTCAGTAACTGTTGGGAAAAGAACCTCCCGTTGCAAACACCCAGAACAAGCCCACGTGAGCACTAGCATTGCACGAGGGAAAGAAAACACACAGGTCACACAACGCGAATCAGTAGACTCCCTGGATGCAGAGGGAATCGGGCCCTCCCACACGGGTGGTCTCCCGTGAGCAGCGTGCACGTGACAAATCCCACAAAGCCACACGAGGGACAGGCGACCGCGAGGGGACTCCAGAAAGTTCAGGGACAATAGCATTAAAAGGTACGTGTCTTTCAGGGGAAAAACACTGAACGCTGTGCATAATTTTTCCCATAATACGCATTTTCCGTGAACTTCTTTGAAGACCGCTCATATGCACTGATTTCAGAATTATTTGCCCCAAAATAAAATTTTGCCCCAAAAATCTTTTAATTCTGTTTTCCATGAACTTTCCGAAGTCCTCGTATATGTAGCTTTCTTTGAGGCAACTCCTCAGAGGATTCTTTTTTTTTTTTTAAGATTTATTTATTTATTTGAAAGGCAGAGTGCCAGAGAGAGAGAGAGAGAGAGAGAGAGAGAGAGAGGGAGCAACCTTAAAATTGCCGACGCACTCCTCGAAAGCCCACGGCAGCTAGGGCTGGGCGAGGCCGAAGCCAGGATCCTGGGACTCCTCCAGGTAACCCGGGTGGGGAGCAGGGACCCAGGCACTCGGGCCATCTCCCACGGCTCTCCCAGTGTGCATCAGCAGGAGCTGGACTCCAGCAGGCACTGGACACGGGGCGCCGACGTCACAATGCCGCCCCTCAGGGTCCTGACGTGGGGACTCCCTCCACAGACTCCTGTCCCAGGGCACCGCTGGGGGCTTCCTGAGACGCCGGCTTCCGGCAGAAAACCGAGAAGGGCCCCGGCCCGTTCTGCTCTGCGCCTGCTGCGTCTTGGTGACAGGGTCCCAGGTGTCTGCTCTGAGAGCCGCAGGCTCCCGCTCCTCCCGCCCGAGCCCCCTGCTGTGGAGGGTGCAGAGGCTGGGGTCAGCCTGGGGAGGAGGCAGAGCCCGGGGCTGGCAGCAGACACAGTCTCTGCCTCCTGAGAACCGTGATGTTGGGGTCTCACCCTGTGCGGGGGGAGCAGTGGGGCAAACGCAGCGCAGGCGGGGCCCAGGGTCCATGTGTGGCCACATGTGAGGGGGCGGCCATCCCCCCCCTCACCTTGGGGACAGCATGACGAGCGGTGCCCAGGAGCTCTGGGGAGCCGCCCTCTGGGCATGGGGCAAGAGGTCAACACACATCAGACGAGGTCGGCTTCAAAGTGCACACCGATGGCACAAAGCTCCCTGGGTCCATGGGTCAAGGTGGCCCCCCCGTACCGGCTCAGATCTCTGGAAGCCTGTGTTACGTGCACAGGGACGGGGCACGGGGTAATGGGGGGCTGCTGCTGGTGAGCATGGTGGGGCCACAGGGTGGGTGCACGGTGCCAATGCTGGTGGCTACTGCTCCACGCAGAATGGGAAGCCAGGGCTGAAGGCCTGCCGAAGTCACCTCCTGGCACATGGTGGCTGCTGGCCACCCTCAGCCATGCTGGACTCTGCCATCCCCGTGGACGGGAGCCTCCAGCCCGGAGTCTGGAGGGGTGGCTGACTGTCCAGGATTCCCCTGATTTTGAAAGGAAGTCAAGGTCCCTTGTGAATGAGTAACAGGGAGATCAAAGAGTGGAGGACGAGGCCCCTGACCTGCGGAAGTGGGGGACACTGACACCGAGCCCCCGCAAACCCTGCTGTGTCCCGCCCGGAAGAGGCCCAGGTGAGCCTGCTCCACACAGTCCCATCAGGCCTCTGACACCGAGGATCTCCTGACCACGCTGACAGCCAGGCAGGTACGGGTAGTGAGAGCAGGTGTGGGCAGGTGTGGGCAGGTGTGGGCAGGTGTGGGCAGGTGAGAGCAGGTGTGGGCAGGTGTGGGTAGGTGTGGGCATTGTGGGCAGGTGTGGGCAGGTGAGAGCAGGTGTGGGCAGGTGTGAGCAGGCAGGGGCAGGTGTGGGCAGGTGAGAGCAGGTACAGGCTGTGTGGGCAGGTGTGGGCAGGTGAGAGCAGGTGTGGGCAGGTGTGGGCAGGTAAGAGCAGGTGTGGGCAGGTGTGGGCAGGTGAGAGCAGGCAGGGGCAGGTGTGGGCAGGTGAGAGCAGGCAGGGGCAGGTGTGGGCAGGTGTGGGCAGGTGAGAGCAGGTGGGGGCAGGTGTGGGCAGGTGAGAGCAGCCCACCCTGGAGAAGTGTTCAGTACAGAGGGAGAGGAAAAGAAGAAAAGACACATGAGAAACAAATGCCTGGCAGCCAGTGCGAGACGAGGCGAGAGTGTTCACAGCACAGGACCAGGAGGGGCAGGCCAAGGGCCCACAGGGAGGAGACGGGGTGATGTGACAGGGGAGGGGACAGTGATGTGGTGGGCAGCTGGAGGGTGGGGGGACTTGGTGAGGGGGAGGGGACAGTGATGTGGTGGTGGGTGGGGGTGGGGGGACTTGGTGAGGGGGAGGGGACAGTGATGTGGTGGTGGGAGCTGGAGGGTGGGGGGACTTGGTGAGGGGGGAGGGGACAGTGATGTGGTGGCAGCTGGAGGCTGGGGGGACTTGGTGAGGGGGAGGGGACAGTGATGTGGTGGCAGCTGGGGGGGGACTTGGTGAGGGGGAGGGGACAGTGATGTGGTTGGGTGGGAGCTGGAGGGTGGGGGGACTTGGTGAGGGGGAGGGGACAGTGATGTGGTGGTGGGTGGGGGTGGGGGGACTTGGTGAGGGGGAGGGGACAGTGATGTGGTTGGGTGGGGGTGGGGGTGGGGGGGACTTGGTGAGGGGGAGGGGGCGGACACCTGCCTCCCCCGGGCCTGGCGTTGGAAGGGTGCAGAGCCGATGGCGAGATGCATGAAGGGAGCTGCGTGCACTCAGTGACCCAGGGGCTCCCGTGCCAGGCAGTGAGCAGGCAGACGGAACCGAAACGCCACGACTTCTCTCGAAATGACTACACAGCACTAGTGGAGGGAAAGCCAAGGGGCAGGGCCCCGCGAGGACGCAGGATGGGCACAGTTCCGGTGGGCAGGCTGGCGGGAGCACGCCCGTTCCCTGGGCTCTGCCAGCCCAGCCCTGCACTGCCACCATGGCCTTACTGCAGGGCTCGGCCGCTTCACGCAGCCGCTGCGCCAACGGCGTTTGCTCCTCTGTGCCTCCCAGTGAGGCCGGCTGGCTCCTGCTGCCAGGACGTGCCCGGGGCCACCCACCTCTGGGCAGCCAGGAAGGAAGGCCGTCTCAGACGGGAGCCGAGAGCGGGGTGGGGGTGGGGAGCACCCTGGGGTCTGAGTCCCTTTGGGCCTCCCTCCCCTGTGGTTAGCGCGGGCACAGGGCTGGGGGTCGGAGGTGCAGCAGGCCTGGAGGGTGGACAACCACGTGTGCTGTCGTGTGGGCAGTCACGTTCTGACACAGGAGCTATGCACGGGTGACGCGGTTTGTAAAATGAAGCCCGGATCCCCCACGGCGTGGCCGGGTGGGGACGATGAAGGGAGAAGTCCCGCTGGGACTGGAGCTAGTGCCGTCTCCAGGCACCTCTGGACGGAGCTGGACCCAGACGACCCTCTGACCTTGAAGGCACCGGGTTAGACGGTTAAACGGGGGCTGGGGCAGAGGCCGGTAAAGGCTGCATGTGTACAGCAGGGAGAGGCCGCGTGGGTGCCCTGGGCGACTCGTGTCTGCACCGGTGCGTGCACCCCCACTCCTGCCTATTTTTGAAGCCGGGAGGGGTCACTGGGCCGGCACCAGGACGGAAACAGGCGCAGGCGCTGAGGCACGGGGCCAGGACTCGAAGGCTACAACCTGAGGCTACAGTTCCAACAGTTCCCGCTGTACGAAAAGAACGCAGCGTGCGCAGCCCAGGACCGCGCAGAGGGACGCGTAACACAGCGTGCGCAGCCCAGGACTGCGCAGAGGGACACGTGTCGCCTCCCTGCACCCCGCTTCTTCACGACCCACAGACCCGACTCCTTGCTCCGTGCGGGAGAACCGATGCTAAAGAAAACCTCAGCTCCTGCTTCCGTGCCGGAGAAAGGCAGGAGGCAAAGTGAGCGCACGGAGCCCGGTGCTCTCCTGAGGTCCGGGAGTGACTGTGGCCACGGGGCAGACACGGCTCCCACGGAAGCTGGGACGTCCACCTGCACATGGCGGCACCAAGACGACCCAGGCAGCGGGGGGGGGGGTACTCGTAAGTAATATCTGGTATGGGACTCGTACCCCGGATAAGGAAGCAGCTCTCACTCAATAACAAAGAGGTAACGCATCCACATTTTCAAATGTTTGTATATTCGAGAAGCAGAGAGAGAGAGAGAGAGACAGCTGGGGCGGGGCCAGGCCCAAGGCAGGCGCCAGCAACTCCACCTGTCGCTGGCTCGGAAGTCAGTGGCCCAAATGCCTGCCCATTAAGTGCTGCGTCTGCGATGCGTGGCAGGAAGCTGGAGTCTAAACTCGGGCAATCTGCTATGGGGTCTGTTAACCGCGGCACCAAACACCCACCTTCAGCTACTTGTTCCTACAGGGCAAAGGACCCAACAAACATTTCCCAAAAGAAGACACACAATGGCTGACAAAACCATGAACAGACGCTCAGGACTGTTCGTCACGAGGGAAATGCAGCCCAAAGCCACCAGGAGACGCCACTTCCCGCCACCAGGACGGCTGGACACAGGGTAGAGTGCTGGTGAGAGCTGGAGCCGTCGTGCTGGCGGGGAAAACGCAGCCACCGTGTAGGAGCAGGGCTGCGCCCTCCCCGAGGCGTCCACGGAGAGCTGGGCGTGATGCAGCAGCTCCACCCCAGGACGACGTGGACCCAGAAGGAGAACACGACCACACGACAACGCTCACGGCAGCACTCGTCACAACAGCTCAAAGTCGGAGAGGACCCACGTGTCCACTGACCTGGTGATGGATGAGTAAGACGTGCCACGTGCTTACCACGGCGCATCACCGGCGCTCAAGCGAGAGACACCATCGGTCCCCACACACCGCAGGCACCGCGCGTGACTCCACCTGCGCCCACAGCAGGAACTTCACCCGGACGGGAAGGGGTTTGGTGGGCATCACTGCCCACAGCAGCAGCGGTGGGGGGGGGGTACAGGGAGCAGCAGCAAGGGGGTGGCCGCTGCCCACATCTGCAAATGCACCAGAACCGTGGGAACCGCAGCTTGAAATGGGTGCGTGTGTGGTGTGTGAGTCAGACGCCGAGACATTCGGCACAATGCAGGACAAAGCAAATCGGGGCGCCCGTGAGCAGACGTGTGTGGCGCCTCTCCTGCTGTCACCTCAAAACCAAGCGGCACGCACTCTCCTCACAGGGCGAACCTCAGTCCCGAGTCAGCAGGCAGGACAGACCCGGCGTGGACCCCCAGGGGGCTGTGGGGGCTCCCAGGGGGCTGCGGCTCTCAGCGCGTGCTCGGCAGCCCCTCCGGGGGGTCTCCATGGGAACGGCAAGGTGTGCCTGGGTGCAGTCCCGCTCTCAGCCGTCACACAAACGCCCTACTCACAGCTTAGAAGCCTCACAACCTCCTGTGATAACAGGCGTCTCCACATCCCTATACTTCACGGAACAAAACGTGAACACGCGTCACTCCACGCTCCGACATCTCACTTCACTCGACAATTTCTCGGTGCACGAGAAGAAAACGTCCGTCTGACACCCCCAGTTAACAAACGCAGGGTGATTGCTCTCGGAGAGGGGACAATCCCAGGGAAAACAACACTTTGAGTACCAGTGAAGTCTAAAAGGCACAGAAAGCTGCCGCCTCCAAACGGACGCCGGTTCAAGTCCCAGCTGCTCCACTTCCAACCCAGCTCCCTGCTAATGCACCTGGGAAAGCAGTGGAAGATGGCCCAAGTGCGTGGGCCCCTGCACCCACGTGGGAGACCCAGAAGCAGCTCCTGGCTCCTGGCTTCAGATCAGCCCAGCTCCTATTGTTGTAGCCATTTGGGGAGTGAACCAACAAACAGAAGATCTCCCCCTCCCCACAACTCTGCCTTTCAAAGAAATCAATAATTTTTTTAAGGCACATAAAGCGAACATCTCTGGGTGGCTTGAAACAGGAAGCATTTTGGAAACCAGCAAAAAGGCCTCACGCGCCCCCCCCCCCCCCAGGCTCACTGAATCCCCCTCGCTAGTTTTCCGTTTCTGTTCAGAGGAAGGACTCCCCGCCCGCCAGACATCAACAGCGGCCGTGGCGGATGCGGGGTGCTCTGGGGCGTCCGTTCTGTGGCTGCTAACGTCAATGTATATTTAGGCCCGACGTCTTGTTTATTCTCAAATCCAAACAGCCGGAGGCTGAGGATACTTTATGAAAACAAAACTTTTTTTTAAAGGAAAAAATGAATCAGGAAACCACATAAGACGCGGGATGGACCCTGAGGGCAGTGGGCGATGGAGTCGGCCCCACCCAGCCCCTGTCCACTGCCAGGCGCCAGGCCGAGCAGGTGCTCCGTCTTCCCCACCCCAGGACGGTGGGGACGAGCCCAGGCCACAGCACCCCCCTCTGCACCAGTGCTCTGCAGCCCCTTGGGCTCCTGGCTCTCAGCTGGGGTTCAGCGGGGAGGGGGCACCGGGCTGAGCACGGACCCCCGGCCAGAGCAGCTCTCGGGATGCGGGAGCGCAGTAGAGACGTGTGCAAACCGGATTTCAGGCACGCGGGGAGCGGGGACGCCCTGACTGAGACCCGTCTCCCAGAGTCCCTCGGAAACCACGGGGGGTGGCTGGGCTGCCAGGCGGTCAGCTTCTGTGGTTCTCCGGTCTTTTCTAAGGCGTGGGAATGACATGATAGCCGCAGTGGGGTCCACGAAACGGGGCATTCACCATGACCTGGGGGCACACAGACGTCGAATGCTCCAGTTGCCCCAAGTTTAATTCTGTCTGCAAAAGTCTCGGTGTCAAGAACATTGTACGGGTCTGAAAGCTTTTGGAAATGGGTAATTGCGGGCCGGCGCCACAGGCGGAGGATTAGCCTATTGAGCCGCGGCACTGGCACACCGGCTTCTAGTCCCGGTCGGGGCGCCGGATTCTGTCCCGGTTGCCCCTCTTCCAGCCCAGCTCTCTGCTGTGGCCCGGGAAGGCAGTGGAGGATGGCCCAGGTCCTTGGGCCCTGCACCCCATGGGAGACCAGGAGAAATACCTGGCTCCTGCCTTCGGATCAGCGCAGTGTGCCGGCCGCAGCGCGCCAGCCGCGGTGGCCACTGGAGGGTGAACCAACGGCAAAGGAAGACCTTTCTCTCTGTCTCTCTCTCACACTGTCCACCCTGCCTGTCAAAGAAAAAAAAAAAAAGGGCAATTGCTGGCTGTGGCGCTCAGCTCATCAGAAAACATCTCCCCACACTTGCTTCAACGTAGAGAGAATTTCATCATTATTATCTATTCCTATTCTGGCTCGCTCGCTCTCTCTCTTGCTCTCTCTGTTTTACTTTTCTAATTATGCTTTCTTTCTCTTTCTTTGTTTTTCTGCCTCCCTTCTCCCCATTCTGTCTCTGGCTACGGATTTCAACACAGTCCCTGTTCCTACCCAACAGCCTGCCACGGCCACCAGTGTAGGTCAGCGTTAACCAACGAGCAAACAGTGCATTCGCGAAGGGTTACGTAAGCAGCCCGGCCGCGGAGGGCCACACGTGGCGTGCCATCGATAAATGTATAAATAGCAGGTCATAAATTATTCTCCTCACTCCCGGGCAGCAGGGCCGCCTCACGGAGGAGGCTGCAAATGGCTCCGTGTCGTCCCAGTGGGTACAGACAGTCCAAGGACGCGGGCCGCGGCAGGAGGGAGGGGTTCCTGGATTCTGAAAGATTCAGCTCCCCAGCACGGAGAGGCGAGGCTCAGCGATGCACCTGGACGCCAGAACGCAGGGGGTTTAACAGAGACAGCCCTGTGCGTTGGGTCCCACGTCCGTGACGCAGACACAGAGACGTGCGTTCAGCAGGCGGCTTCCTCCACACGGAGCCCTCGGGGCGTCGGGATGGGAGGCCCCTTCTGTACGTTGCTGGACCCGGCGAATTCCTGCTGGCGACTCAGCGGACACGAGTGCAGCCGCTGGAAGGCCGTGCTCACTCGTGGGTGGCCAGCAGGTGCAGGAGAGACACGGCAGAGGACGGAGGCTGCTCGCTCGCGGGCTTCCCTGGGCGCCTTCACCGTCTGGAACCGCAGCCTCCAGGATGCGAAAGCGGAACACAAAAACCGGAAGTCCGTTCCCGGCTCCACCTTGCCTTCTCGTTTCCTTATCCCTTTAGGCTGTGATCCACAGTCTGGGTTTAAGACCGGGCAGGCAGAGAAGGAAGAGGAGCGCCCTTGAGCCACCAAACACCCCGACGGCAAACAGCACACGCTTTTTCTTTCTAATGAATGAAAGAAACTTAACTTTGCTGGTTTGCCATCTCCATTAAGCTGGCAAATTCAAAAAGTAGATGTCTACTATGCTTCAAAACCTAATTTTAAAAACACTATTGCATTTTCCAAGTACATCCCCACGAAAACGTGTCCCATTTCACGGGTGGCCATTTCGGCAGAGTTTCACAAACAGGCCCCGAATGGGGAGGACGTACAGCGCCGGCCCCTGCCGCCAGGGAGCGAGCCAGAGCCAGGCTGAGGGCCGGGGTCTCGGCCGCACCTGGTTCTGCCCGACATCCGCTGCTCCTCACCACGGCTTCGCTCCGACTTCACAGAGCACAAGCGGAACGGTGAGCAGAGGGGGCCGGGACAGACTCACAGGAGCTCCCTGGGTCGGCAGGAGCAGTCCCAGGGTGAGGGCGCGGCAGCGAGAAGGGGCTGCCCCGCTCACCTCCAGGGCCGGCCGGGGGAGCCGCCAGGCGTCCACTGACCACGTGCCGAGGACCAGGCCCGTGCCAAAAGGGAGCCTGAACTGAGACAAGCGTCCTGCTGGTGTTCTTCAGACAGAAAACGTGTCTACGGCAGCCCTTTCCTGGCCAGTGTGGACAGAACAGGCGACCGCGTGAACGCGTGGTCACGCTCAGTGGCAAGCACACGGCAGCCACGCCGGGACACCAAACCACGTGCAGCCACACGTGAGCACGCGTGTCACAGTGGCTAAGGCACAGACTTCGGGGGTGGGCAGAGCTGCGTCTGACTCCCCTCGCTGTCACCGTGACGCCGCGGAGCCGGGCGGCCTTTTCTACTCAGTGTCCGGGGTAGGGAAAGGGGCCAGCAGCGCCTACTCCTGCTGTCTTTAAAACAACACGTGTGTCCCACGCTTTTATTTGCAAAAGAGACAATGAAGCCAACCTGGCCTAAGAATCAGCATCTGGTTGCATCCCCTCTGCCGGCAGGGGCTCCAGGCCCGCTTCTCCACGGGAGCCATGGCCTCGCCTCCTCTGGGCATGGCTGCACCCTGACGCTGGCTAACTACGATCCGGTCAGCCTTCCAGTCGGGAAGGCTCCTTCCCCACAGCCTGGGGATGGAGGTCGCAACCCATGTGTCGCTTTGACTGTCTAGGGCCACGTGCCCAACTCCCAGCTCATCACTGTAGCCGTGTGTGTTGCACACACGTGTGCATCCATATACCCATACATTTACAAATACAGACACAGCCATATCTCAGAGATGCTGTGGGTTCCGTTCCAGGCCCCTGCAGTAAAACTAGCAGCAAGCTGAAGTGAGTTGCACACAGTTTTTGGTTACCTGGTTCACAGAAAAATACGCTTATACTACACTGTAGTTTATACATGTGCATTAGAATTAGGACTAAAAACGTGCACACCTTAATTAAAAGCACTCTACTGGTGGGAGCCAGCTCGGGGGCGCTGTAGGTTAAGCTGTTGCTTGTGACGCCGGCATCCCATACCGAGCGCTGGTTCTGGTTCTGATCCAGCTCCCTGCTACTGGGAAAGTGGCGGAGGATGGCCCAGTGCTTGGGCCCCTGCAGCCACAGGGGAGGCCTGATTGGAGCTCCAGCCTCCTGCTTTGGCCTGGCCCAGCACTGGTTCCGTCCCTCAGTGACCTGGGCCACACCGTCCACGCGGCTGCTGCGGCTCCTCGCATTAACACGGACAGAGATGGCATCCTCTAACCCTCGCCCACCACCCCCTGCCAGCTTCAAACGTGTCCTCCGTGGCTTCCTCGCCTCTCTAGGGCTTCACAGAACGGAGCCGGGGCCTGCTCTGGCTCTTCCATCCGACTACGAGACCTGTCTCCACGGGAGCCGCAGGGCTGCCTCCCCACCTGCCTTCCCACGCTGTGCCCACCGGAGCAGCACTTCCGACTTCCTTCGGGAACTTTTCCTTTGCACTCAGCACTCGGCTAGAAGCTTGGAGCAGGAGACAACGCTTTTGTCCTAGCCTGGCTTCCGACATGCGGCCTGCTGGACCTCGCCACTGCCAGCTTTGGACTTAAAGAGAGACACTGGCGACGCTGCCTTGCACTTGAGCATTCCAGGGCACTGCGGGGTCGGGAATCGGCCTGATTCCAACGTTGCTGTGACGCAGGGAGCAGGAAGGAGAGGCAAAGAGGGGGCGTGGCCGGCCGGGAGCAGTCAGCACACACTCGTCAGTGAAGCTGGTCATCGGGTGGGACGGTTCGTGGCATCTTGAGAACACCACGTCACTGGTGACGCGGGGGACGGCTCACCACGCCAGAGGCTGCCATCTAATGAAAGGCCTGAAGTATTTTCAGGATCAAATGATGTGACACAGACACCAAGAGAGCTCACAGGGCTGGGAAAACAGCGACCACAGACCGGCCAGACACAGGTCTGCCGCACCCTCGGTGGTAAACGCACAATGATCAAGGCGCCACGGAGCCAAGCACGCCAGTACCCCGCGCTCCCACGCCTGCAGACGAGCGCGGTGGAAGAGAATCGTTCAGCCCATCTTACTCTGGACAGAAGCCTTGTGCTCAGTCCCCCTCACCCCTGAACAGCGACAGGTGCACGAAAGACCTGGTGCTGGAAGGTGATGCTCGCTTTATCCGGCCTGGGGTCTACCCCCCTCCCCAGGGAAGCACTCCAGAAGTGCCAGGTAGCCGAGTGTCTGCAGGCATCGGCTGTGCCCAGGTGCTGATTACAGAGTGACTCCGCCAGCAGCAAGGGGGCCAGCGGTGGCGACATGGCACCCTGCGTGGCAGGGGATTTCTCTCGCGGAGAATTTGGGGACATAAAACGGACTCTGCAGGGCTGTCATTCTGCAACCCGCCAGTGGGCGCGCTGTGACAGCTCTGTGCAGTCCGGGCCGTGGGAGCCTCAGGAATGCTTCCCACAGCCGTGCGGACCAGGTGGCTTCTTCCTCTCGCCCCCAGCGAGGCCTGGGTGGAGGGGAGCGGCGGCGAGGTGCTCGGCCCTGAGGCTGTTGCCCTCGGCCCACCCACACTGCCTGGTGACATGCTCTGCCCTGAGCCGTGCTGTCCCCTGGCGCGGGAGCAGGGGCTGCACCGCCCCGACCCTGGTGCCTCCGGTGCCGGAAACGTGTGCAGGCTGCACAGGAGACGCCCGTCCTCGGCTTCGGTCTGAGGGCGTCGCCCGCTCCTGCTGGGCCCCGCAAGTACCCCCTCCCACGCTGCTCCTCACTGCCTGGGAGCCCAGGTGCAGGAGTCACCCCGACTCCCGTCCGTCTGCAAGGCCCGTCCACCGGCTGCTGGGGCTCCTCTCCCGACCCCTGTGGTCTGATTCACCATCCACATGACCCTTACCCATTGCTTCCTTCGCAAAATGGCTGAGGGCTTTCCACAGCCTTTAGGACCAGATCAAACTCCTGGCCGAGGCCCCAGGGCCCCGAGCGTCCCGCCCCTCCCCACCCCTCTCTGGGCGCTGACCTTCCTGGGCTCCCTCTGCTGCACGTGTCCCGGGCATGCAAATGACCAGCTCTGTCCCGGGCATGCAAATGACCGGGCAAGGACACTCCCCGGCGGCCCCCAGGAATGCCTGCTCTGTGCCCCGCCCCCTGCCCCACGCGGGCTCCTCCTTCCTCACAGGTGCACTCTGGGAAGGTTCCCCCCAGCACGTGAGCTCCATGTGGACGGAGCTCCTCCTTCCGCTGCCCGGCAGCGCGGTGCTCCCTGGATGCTCACAGAGCGACGCTGGAGACAGCCCGGCTCTCAACTGTCAGATCCGGCTTCTCCCCAACACCCCGAGCCCTCGTCCCTGGGGAGGGCCTGGACAGCGTGCTGGCCGGCCCCAAGTGCGGGCACTCACACTGAGACCAGGGGTCAACCCTTGGCCACAGCCCCCTCTGCCACAACCCTCGGCCACAGCCGCTGCCCCGTCGGCCAGCCTCCTCTGCCACAACCCAGGTCTTCCTCAAACCCAGACCAGCCGGAGCTGGTTCCTGCTGGTGCGGTGCAGACGCCCAGGGGCCGAGCAGCCGCAAACGCCTTCACAGCCTGTACGTTCTGGGGCCTGGCCCCCCCGCACCTCCTCTGTGGGGTCCAGGTCCTCAGCTGTTCCCACTTCAGTGGCCGATGCGGCCCCTCCCCCGTCACTGCAGCCCCTGCCTCCTGACCTCACGCCCTCGAGATCACCCGCAGGGCCACCCCCCTTCAAGAACCCGACTCGATCCTGTCTGCTAAGTCCCTTGACCACAAACGGTGCGGTCCACATGCTCCAGAGGCCGGGCTGGTTCTATGGGGCTGGTCATCCAGCCTCCCACATCCTCCCATGATGACACACCCACCCCAGGGTGCCCTGCCTGCGTGGCCCCGGCTGGGCTCTCTGCAGCTCCAGGTGGGGAGGCAGGGGGCAGCCCAGGACCCAGCACCGTTCCCTGGCACCTGCTCTCCAAGTCCAGCTCTGACAACGGATGAACCTTCCAGCCCCCACCTTCTCTGACAGCAAACGAGATAAGCACACGCACCCTCTGCACGGCACCAGACGGTTCCACGCGCTTCCCCGCGGCCGCGGCACGGCACCACAGACGGTTCCACGCGCTTCCCCGTGGCCGCGGCACGGCACACAGACGGTTCCACGCGCTTCCCGCGGCCGCGGCACGGCACCACAGACGGTTCCACGCGCTTCCCCGCGGCCGCAGCACGGCACACAGACGGTTCCACGCGCTTCCCGCGGCCGCGGCACGGCACCACAGACGGTTCCACGCGCTTCCCCGCGGCTGCAGCACGGCACCACAGACGGTTCCACGCGCTTCCCGCGGCCGCTGCACGGCACCACAGACGGTTCCACGCGCTTCCCCGTGGCCGTGGCACGGCACACAGACGGTTCCACGTGCTTCCCGCGGCCGCGGCCCTCCTGTGCACAGCACGAGCAGCCCGGAGCAGGCAGCGTGGAAGGGAAGGTGAGGCGGCGGCTTTGGGCAGAGGGAAGAGGCGCCACGTCTGTGCTCCTCCGTGGCTGGGGCAGTGAAGCCTGCAGGCCAGCATGAGCTGCCGGCCGCATGGACTGCACACCACGGTGCCTTCCCCACCCAACGGCAGACGGATGATGCGTGCGGGTGGCTCCCGCCTCGGCTGCTCTGGCTAGGTGACAGCAGGAGGGTGCGTGGAGGCCCTGGAACCAGGCCTCAAATGCCGTCCCTGCCCAACCCCTGGTCCCGTCCCCACCATGTGCGTTCCTGGACGTGCCCTCAGGGAAGCTGTGCGTTCCGGGGAGGGAGACCCCACGGCCGCGGCCACGTGCTATCTGCTGTGACCCCTGGCCTCTGGCCCCCAGCACCGACAGGAGGCTCCAGGGGACCGGCCGTCATGGGAGGCACAGTCTCATCTAGCCGAGTACTGCTGGGCAGGTTCCTGTCCTGGGCTTTCTTCCTGTCCCTCACAGGTGCAGGGTGCAGGGCAGAGAGCTGGGCCAGGACCCACCTCGCCCACCACCTGCCCCCTACTGGGGCTCTGGACAGCACCTTCTGCCATTCCAGGCCGGGCCAGACCCCGCGGGGCAGGGACTGTGCTCACTCCAAAGGAGGAAATGGACTCAGGCCTCACTGGCAACCTCGCCAGCATCAAGGCCTAACAAGGGGCCGGGCAAGGATCCGAAACCCAGGGCCAAACCCACCCCCAAGGACTGCACGGGGGAGGGCCACACGGGGCCAGGATGCACTGCAAAGCCTCCTGGGAGAACAGCAAACAGCCATGGCCCTTCCTCCCCAACGAGGGCCGTGCCGGGCAGATCGGTCCTGGTCCACCGAGAGTCTCGGGACAGCTGCCAGCAGGTGTGCGGGGCCCCAGGGCTGCAAAGACGGACAGATGCACCCGGCTTGAGGGGACCTGCTCCGGCGGTTCTGGCCTACCTCCTTTCCCTCTGGCCGGGGACCCGACCCACAGTGCCCAAGCCCACTGCAGGGGTCAGGCTGGCTGATTTTCACCACAGACGTGGGGCTCACACAGGGGCTGTGAGCCTTGGTGTGGACAGTGGGGGCCTTGGTGTGGACAGTGGGGGCACCTGGTCGAGTCGCAGGCCCCACCCAGTTGGCTGCTCGGTCCCAGAGAGAAGCTGCACCTCTGTCCTCAAGTGCAGGTGCCCACGGCCCCCCCACTGAGGTGGCCACGGCCCCCACTGAGGTGCCCACGGCCCCCCCACTGAGGTGCCCACAGCCCCCCACTGAGGTGCCCACAGCCCCCCCACTGAGGTGCCCACAGCCCCCCACCCCCCCACTGAGGTGCCCACAGCCCCCCCACTGAGGTGCCCACGGCCCCGACTGCAGGCGCAGGGACACCCAGGAGGAGGAGGCCGCCTGGGAGAAGGCGCGGAGCCCAGCAGGCCCGGGGCTCCTGGGACAGAGCCGATGTCTCCAGGGCTGGCTCCTCTGGGAGGTGCGGGCACTCGCTCATTCGAGCCCAAAGAGTCACGGCTTAGCGTCCCAGTGACAGTCGCAAACGAGCCAGGTTTCCACCGGCTGGGAGAAGCCGCGAGGGCCACTCGCCTGGAATCCCACTGCTCGTCCGCAAGCGCCAGCCTTCCAGGAAAACCCTCGTCGACTTTGCTGTTTTCCCACGTTTTGGGACGGCTGGCACCGATGCGCTCGGACTCTGGGCTGCTTCCGAAACGCGGACAGAGTCTCAGTGTGCTGACATTTTACTCCTTTGGAACGTCAGGAGCCACCACCTGGTCTGGTTTTACCCGGGCAGAGTGTGCTGCACGAGGCCCCGCTAGTCGTGAGCCTGGATGAGACGGCGGCCGGATCCCCAGGGACGACTCTGGGTGCTGCGGGCCCGGAACTGGCGCGACCCGGGCAGCTGAAGGCTTCGTGTGGCTTCCCGGCTGGTTCATGGCTGGCAGGACACGGTCGCGATTCCCCGCGTTCACTCTCCAAACCCACGTCCCATAGACGCCTCGCGGGCAGAGTGCGCGCTCACTCGGTCCACAGTCAGTGCCTAAACGATCCCCCCAGGACTTCACACACGTGGCCCCAGAAGACAGGTGTGATGCTGAGGGTGGGGGCCAGCGGCCGCTCACGGCTGTGCACGGAGTCAGAGCCCCCGGTCCCCCCAGAGCTCCTCCAGGATCAGCGCGGACCACGGACAGATTCACGGCTCTGCTGTCGCCCGCGTGGCAGAGGCGTCGCGAGGCGTCCGCACGGACTGCACCAGGGGAGGCCGAGAGCAGTTGGAGTACCTGCAGCAGCTCAGGGATACAGTCAGCTGTCTAAACTCCTGGACCCACCACCACAGACAGGGAGTGGCCACGCCACGCCACAGCTCTCGAGGGCGCCCTGGACGTGGACGTGCCTGGGTCCTCCGCACGCGGGCTGGAGACTGCCACTGGGTTCTGTGTGGGCTGGGTCTCCCGGAGAATTGGCTGCACCCCACGTTGACACGCAAGTCCCCCAGGCCTGGGCTGCCTCCGGGGCGGCTGGGACGGAGGCGTTAGCTGTCTTTGCCTCTTTGAGTCCAGCAGCGCATCTGTCTTGCTCTCTGAAGTGGTGACAAAGCAGGCAGAATGCAAGGAGTCCAAGGTGTTCTAAAAATAAACGCTCTTTCCCGTTGTGTTTGTCCGCCTTGCTTTATCTTCAAAGCCAGGGGCGCTAGCAGGCACCAGCGGCCCTCTCGCCGCGTCTCTGCAAGTACGCGGTATGGGCCATGACACCGCCGGCCCCTGTCTCCCCGGGGTCTCACCTGTGCCAGACGAGCCACCAGCCACATGGCTGGGAGCCTGACAGCTACGGGCAGCCCACGCAGCTCCGCTGGCCTCCTCTGCCCCTTCTGGCCTCTCCGGGCAGCTTTTCCGCTCTTCCTGTGTTTTGCCCACATTTCAGACCTGGACATTTCTTGCTTTTTCATCCTTAGACAGCGACTGTCCACACAGCACCTTCAACGTGGAACTGTGGCTGGAAGTTCGCAGGGTGTCTGACCCGAGACCTTGGAAGGCTGCAACCACCCTGGGCTAAGAAATGGGAAACGGAAGCTGTGTGCACAGCTCCTTGAGCCGTCGCTGGAGGATTTCCACCCTGACCATCTCCAAATAAAGTCTCTTAAAGCAAAACTCCCCCATGTCTTTCTCTGATGAACTTGGCCAGTTAAAGGAGGAAAAGCTGTGGGCAGCAGGTGCAACGTGCAGCCAGGAGGTCCTGCTGTAGAGGAGCCATGGTCCCCTGGGACAGCAGGCACACTGCCCACACGGACTGACCATCACAGGGCCACGGCTCCTGGGACAGCAGGCACACTGCCCGCAGGGACTGCCCAGTGCAGGGCCAGGGCTCCTGGGACAGCAGGCACGCTGCCCACATGGACTGCCCAGTGCAGGGCCACGGCTCCTGGGACAGCAGGCATGCTGCCCGCAGGGACTGCCCAGTGCAGGGCCACGGCTCCTGGGACAGCAGGCACACTGCCCACAAGGACTGCCCAGTGCAGGGATCACAGCTCCTGGGACAGCAGGCACACTGCCCGCAGGGACTGCCCAGTGCAGGGCCACAGCTCCTGGGACAGCAGGCACACTGCCTGCAGGGACTGCCCAGTGCAGGGATCACGGCTCCTGGGACAGCAGGCACACTGCCCGCAGGGACTGCCCAGTGCAGGGCCAGGGCTCCTGGGACAGCAGGCATGCTGCCCACACGGACTGCCCAGTGCAGGGCCATGGCTCCTGGGACAGCAGGCATGCTGCCCGCAGGGACTGCCCAGCGCAGGGCCACGGCTCCTGGGACAGCAGGCACACTGCCCACAAGGACTGCCCAGTGCAGGGATCACGGCTCCTGGGACAGCAGGCACACTGCCTGCAGGGACTGCCCAGTGCAGGGCCATGGCTCCTGGCACAGCAAGCACACTGCCCACAAGGACTGACCAGTGCAGGGCCACGGATCCTGGGACAGCAGGCACACTGCCCGCAGGGACTGCCCAGTGCAGGGATCACGGCTCCTGGACGGCAGGCACACTGCCCACATGGACTGACCAGCGCAGGGCCACGGCTCCTGGGACAGCAGGCATGCTGCCCACAGGGACTGCCCAGTGCAGGGCCACGGCTCCTGGGACAGCAGGCACACTGCCCACAAGGACTGCCCAGTGCAGGGCCACGGCTCCTGGGACAGCAGGCACACTGCCCACACGGACTGACCAGCGCAGGGCCACGGCTCCTGGGACAGCAGGCACGCTGCCCACATGGACTGCCCAGCGTAGGACCACGGCTCCTGGGACAGCAGGCACACTGCCCGCAGGGACTGCCCAGTGCAGGGCCACAGCTCCTGGGACAGCAGGCACACTGCCTGCAGGGACTGCCCAGTGCAGGGATCACGGCTCCTGGGACAGCAGGCACACTGCCCGCAGGGACTGCCCAGTGCAGGGCCATGGCTCCTGGCACAGCAAGCACACTGCCCACACGGACTGACCAGCGCAGGGCCACGGCTCCTGGGACGGCAGGCACGCTGCCCGCAGGGACTGCCCAGCGCAGGGCCACGGCTCCTGGGACAGCAGGCACGCTGCCCGCAGGGACTGCCCAGCGCAGGGCCACGGCTCCTGGGACGGCAGGCACGCTGCCCGCAGGGACTGCCCAGTGCAGGGCCATGGCTCCTGGGACAGCAGGCACACTGCCCGCAGGGACTGCCCAGTGCAGGGCCATGGCTCCTGGGACAGCAGGCACACTGCCCGCAGGGACTGCCCAGTGCAGGGCCAGGGCTCCTGGGACAGCAGGCACGCTGCCCACACGGACTGCCCAGTGCAGGGCCACGGTTCCTGGGGCAGCAGGCACACTGCCCGCAGGGACTGCACAGCACGGGGGCCAGAAATGCATTTTGGCTGACAATTATCTGAAAATCCTGGGACGGTGGAAACACGCCACGCGAGTCACTCGCAGGTGAGGCGCGTGCTGCTCCTGTCACCGTCCGTCCCCGCCCCCACTCCGGCAGGGGGGATGTGCTGGCTGCCGGCCGACGCCCATGCTGCCATGCCTTTTTTGAATCTTACTGATCCGTGTGGGAGACGCAGCAGCCCAGAGCAAAGCCGTTCCTTCCTCTCCGCGCGGCTGGATCAGCTCTGCCAGCTCTGCCACCCCCTCACCCGCCCACGGCCTCGCCCATCCCAGCAGCAGGGACGCGGAGGCCTGTGTCTGTCTCCACAAGTCGGGTTGGCAGCGACACGGTGCGGGGTGAGGCTTTACTCTCCGGCACCTGAGCACGCGCGGCGGCCGGGGAAAGCGAGGTTGACAGGGTGACAAAATCGGGAACAGAGGCAGGCGCGAGGCGAGGCCGCTGGCAGGACGGGCGGGCTCCTGGAGCTGGAAGTAAGAGGCATGAGCAGCGCCGCACACCACAGGGCTCAGCGAGTCCTCGGAACTCGGGAAGTTGATTTTGTGCAAAAGAAGTTTTGAAATCTGTGCACTGCTTATTCCTAATAGGCGCGGTTCCAGACCTTTGGAGAGACTCCATGTGCACGTGGATTTTTAAAATTTTATGACTCAAAACAAAAGCACCTTTTAATTCGGTTCTCCATTCAGGTCCTGCAGTGCCCTTCCTGTGGGCTGACCAGAGTCGGCCGGTGCAGCCCCAGGAACGGCCAAGCCCGCAGGGCACGGGCACGGGCACCCGAGGCTATCGCTGTGAGTGGTCTGGCGAGCTCACGGTGAGGCGGTCAGAGAAAGGGCAGCCGGCGCCGTGTAGCCCAGCATCCTGCAGGGTGGCAGGGAAGACGGGGACACCGCCTCGCCGTGGGTGCAGGGTGAGGGCGTCCGGCTGAGAGCAGGCCGGGCGGCACAGGGCAGGCTCAGGTCTGAGACACCTTGAACTCATGACCATATCACGACAGGTGCCTGCCCAGTGATACGTCCTGGATGCGGTGCCACGTTTGCCCTCCCTGCCCCCTGGGGTGCAGCCTCCCACCCCACCCCCGCACAGCCACCTAGTGGCCCTGGGAACACAGCCAGCGGCGAGGGACTGTCACAGCAGCGAGTCAGATGGCACTGAAATTATCTCACGTGAAACGCGTTTGTGTTGGACCCATTTGCTGGATGACATCGTGCCGTAGCTTTCACAGGCCACTGGCTGATACGCCCTACTCGCGTGAGCTCAGGGTAACAGCTCTTACCAGGGAGAGTCCACCGGCAGGCACGGCATGCTGGGAAAGTGCAACACACAGAACCCAGGGCAATCAGAAGCAAAAGCGTCTAAGAAAGCCTCTCGCCTCCGACCAGCTTTGCTCACGTCACGAGCACGCGGCTTTGGCTGACCCGGCCGCCAGCGCCACCTGCCACACAGCAAACGCGCCCTCCCCCCGGTGGCATCTGATCGTGGGGACCAACGCGCACTGGCAGTGAGGGTGCTGTGCCTGTTCCCCCGCCCACCGCCGGCCCTGGGAGCCGCTGAGGGATTCTCACCTCTCCTCCCCCCTTACTTCCCACTTTCCAGAAATCACCCCACGTGTGCAAAACTCACACATGTCCTGGGCAATGGGGAGTCGGCACACGGACAGACGCTCCCTGTCCAGGTGGTGCTTCTGGTCACCCGGTCACCTTGGCTGTGTCGGGAGTGTGGGGGGCGCCAGCAGGCACCCAGCCGTATGGAAGGGGCAGGCAGAGCAGGTGAAGGGAGGGAAGGGGGCAGCACCCCGGCATTTCTGCCTCGCTCCTCACATTCTGAATACCCGAGGGTGCTCTGGGGAGATGTAGACAAAGTACACACTGAACTCGGGAAGAGACTAGACACAGAAAACAGTGCCCAGCAGTGAGGACCGCAGCTTAGTGCCTTCAGAGCACGGGATACGTGATTGGAAACGAGCAACGTAAGCACTCAAGAACGAGGTCTGTCTGTTGCGGTCGCCTCCGTTTTGGGGGTGTTCTGCTCGTCTCGGGAGTCACTGGATTTCTCTGGGTGAACGGAGAGCCTGAGGACTGTTCTAGTTAGGAATGCGACTCCAGCCAAGCCCAGGACCTGCGGCAGCGGCGCCCCTGTGAGGCACCAGGAACAACCTCGGTGGGAGGTTCCCCAGGAAGCCCGGCCCACCTCGCCCCAGCCCCGTCCGGAGCCGCTCAGCACGCAGGCCATCAGGTGTTCCGTAGAGAGGGAAACGGGGCCAACGTTGGAGCGCGACAGCTTAGCCACCACCCAGAATCCCCCATCAGAGCGTTGATTGGAGTCCCAGCCGCTCCACTTCCAGCCCAGTTCCCTGCTAAGGCCCAGGCGCTTGGACCCCTGCACCCACGTGGGAGCCCAGGATGGAGCTCCTGGCTCCTGGCTGCAGCCTAGCCCAGCCCCGGATGTTGTGGCCATTTATCAGATGAAAGATCCCCCCCTTCTCTCCCTCCCCCCAACACTCTGCCTTCCAAATAGATATCTACGTACACATGCTTTTCTAGGGAGACGCAATTAACGTGCACAAGGACAACTTCAATGATCTGGGAAACAGAAACAGATCACAATGGACAGAACCGCACCGCTCACGCCGCAGGACGCAGGCGGCGGCAGCCCTGCTGCCTGTGAGGTGCTGAGTTGCAGAGGGCAGGGGTCGTATATCTATAGCCCAGTTGCTTGGCACAGCACAGCACACACGGTCCACGGTGAACTGGCTTTGAGCACAGAGTCAGCTGAGCAAATAAATAAAATAAATAGATGCACTTCCTCTTCCAGTTCAGCACCAGGATGTGGCCCAGGGACCCGCCCTGGGCCGCCTCCGCCGTCTTGTCAGGGCCCCTCGGGCTTCAGTAACCTCCAGCCACCTGTCCCCTACTAGACGGACCTTGCCCTGGTATCTTGCCCTGAGTGGATAACGGCACCCTGAACTGATGTACGGCCTGCGCTCCCGGGGGACAGAGGTGACCCCAGCTGCAGACCTCTCGCACTGCACCTCTCGAGGCCTGGGCGCTGCCCGGGAGCCCTCCCCCAGCTCAGGGCGAGAGGCCTGCACCGGGAGCGGAGCGTGTTCACAGAGAGCTGCAGCTGAGTGGCCGGGCAGGTGCACAGCGGGAGGAGGAGCGGCACCATCCTGCCTCCACCCCACCCGGGCACGGGAGCCCCGCCTTGGCCAGTGCTGCCCGTGAGCGCGGGGAGAGGTCCTCTCCCTCCTGTCCCTGCCCTCGCACCAGGAAGGGCATGGAGGCTCCCTGCCGGCTGCAAAGCAAAGCAAAGCAGAACAAAAGCCCTGCGTGCTGCAAGCCACAGGGACCAGCTCGGGACCGGGCAGGCCCAGCAGCCACCGAACAGAAGGAGAAGCCTCAATCAATACCCGGAAATCTCTCCCCCGCACCAGGAGCTCACCATGACCGGCCGCCATCTCAGACTCAGAGGGAAGCCCCCCTCGGAGAACTCATTGATCTTGTTTAACCCTGAGTGGCAGGAACTCCCGTGGATTCCTCGGACGAGGCAGAGGCCAGGGCCTTGCCAGAGCCGGCGCGGCTGAATGCGCTGATCCAACTCACCTGGAGTTCTCTTTCAGGGAAGGCCCTCGAGGGTGACTTTGAGTTGCAGAGAGCACACTCCAAAATATCCCTTCCTTCCCTTTCCAACATTAAAATAACCGCCCCCACAGCTGGCCTCATGCACGGTAAAGTCCCCAAAGGCTAAGGTCGGTCGCAAACATGCCTGCTCCTGCAGTAGGACTCGCTCTGCAACGTTTTAGGAGCAGGTGACAGGCAAGCCATTCTGCTTCCCCGGCCTCTACGTCCTCATCTGTGAAATGGACAACTCCGGGGCCCATGCTGTGACACAGGGGGCGATGCTGCCACTTGCAACACGGAGTCCCAGCTGCTCCACTTCCCATCCAGCTCCCTGCTAATGCACCTGGGAAAGCAGTGGAAGATGGCCCCTGCTCCCATGTGGGAGGCCTGCATGGAGCTCTGAGTTCCTGGCTTTGGCCTGGCCCGGTCCCAGCTGTTGTGGACATCCGGACAGTGAACCAGTGGGTGGAAGATCTCTCTGTCTCTCCCTGTCTATGTCACTCTGCCTTTCAAATAAATAAGAGAGAGACTGCTGAATGAGGCGATGGCCACACCTCCCAGCTGGGTGCGGGGCTCCTAGACAACATCCCCAAGCCCCCAATCAGAGCTCCCCTGGGTGGGAGTCTCACAGCCCTGAGGCTGACGGCTTTCTCTGGCACGCCCTGGAAGCATGCGAGGGAGCCAGCTTCTCTCCAGAGACCTCGGAAACTGTTGCTGCCAGGGTCTCATACCTGATCGGGGTTGTGGCCGATGCCTACAACGTGACTGGCTCTGGAGTGAGCTTCCTGGTAATCTGAAATTCATACACCGCTTCCAAAAATGACAGCAACGTGGCTTTCCATATGCGGGGTTCTAGGGACACGTCAGGCCTGGGTCTCACCCTGAGGGCCTTCTGCGTAGAGACAGCAACAAAATGTCTGTGTGCACCTTACCTATTTAAGAAGCTTCCTTAGATACAAGTTCTCCACCAGTCCGCCCGTACTTTCCATCCCAGGCCTCACCCTCAGGCTCTCCCAGGTCAGCCCTGCTAAGCTTTGCCCTTTCAGACCAGGGCTCCGAGGCCTAGGATTGGTCGGCCAGGCTCCGTGGAGGTGCCCAGGGCTTCAGTCTTGCGTTTTGGGATCTGTGGCTGGTTCTCCACACGTGCAGAACGGACTCGCTGAGATTTCAGCCAGACCCTTGAGGTTCCAGTGGGTTCCCCCAGGCTACAGCATGAAGGCGGTGACACAGGACTCGGGGATTTTACAAACACCCGCTGTCGGCAGCCGGGTCCACTGTCTGCCTCTGCTCCCAGCACGGGCGCCTTCCCAGTCCCTGTGACCTTCTGTCATCCAGTGGCTCACGCGTGGGTTCCCTGGGCTTTCACGGTAAAAAGCGCTCCCAGCCCCTGTTCCCAGCGCTCGGCCCTGTGCTGTGGGAGGCACCTGCACCACCCTGGTCCCCACGTCCTGTCCCGCTTCTGAGCTGCCCCGGGAGGCAGAAGGAAGGGCACTGGCTGTGCAGCGGAACAGGACAGGCACGCCTTTGGTCTGCAGGCGGACACCGCTTCCAGCTCTGTCCTCAACTTCGGACTCTGGCGACTGACCCTCCTGGGTCCGCACAGACAGCCCCGTCTGGGACGCGTCTTACCCCCGCAGACAGCACAGAACCGTGCTCGGGCCCTGGGGCGGTGACCACACAGAAACTTCGTAAGCTGGCGATCCCTGCCTCTCCGACAGCCACTCCCCGGCGCTGTCACTGTCACAGCCCAGCGGACAAAGGCGCCCCGAGCAAGCCCATGCCATTGTTCTGGCCGAGCGCACCGCCGCCGGCTCTGCAGGCCAAGCCCGGGCCCCGCGGCTCCCCTCCAGCCCGGCTCAGTATTCTGCCACCCATGGCACGGATGCCGCGCCCTGGGCGGCGGGCGAGGCCAGCATGAACCGACCGCTGGATAAAAACTCGGCACAGGCGCGGCGGCCGGCGACCTTGCAAACCCGAGACGCCGCGCCCGGCACCGGCTGCACAGCCGGTGCTGGGTCCTCGGGCTCCGCGGATCCACCGCAGGCCGAGGCCGCAGGGCTCCTGCGTCAGGCCCCAGCCGGGGTGCCCCGCTCCGGCCCCGGCGGCCGCTGCCGAACGCGCGCTGATCCCGGGAGCGGCCGCGGCCCCAGCACCGGGCATCCCCGCGAGGGGGCTCGGCCGGCGCCGTACTGCCCACCCCCGGACCCCTGCACGCGGCGGCCACGTGGGCGCCCGCACAGGACGTCCCCTGCTCCGCGCCCGGTCCCTGCCGCCACACTCGCTCACGCAGCCGCCGCCCGGGCGCCCCTGCGCCGCGCGCTCACCTCGAGCCGGCTCAGGCTGGCGCTCTTGGAGCGCGACTTCTTGCGCAGGTACACGGAGAAGAACCTGCGCACCGTGAACTTCTTCATGCTCAGCTCCATCGCCCCGCGCCCAGCCGGGAGCAGCCGCAGAGCCGAAGCACGCGCATCCCCGGCGCATCCCAGGCGCGGGCGGGCGGCGCGGGCGGGAGCCCGGCGCGGCGACCCTGGGCGCGGGGCGCGGGCACAAAGGGCAGGCCGCGCCGGCCACCGCGGCCGCGGCCCCAGGCGCTCACCCCTCCGCCTCGGCCTCCAGCCCGCTAGTCCCAGCCCCGGGCCGCCCGGGCCCGCCCACCTCCCCGCCCACCGCCACTACAGCCAACCAGCGCTCGCCAGCCTGCTCCGCCCACCGCCGCTGTGGCCAATCAGCGCCCCCGCCGCTCCGCCCCAGGCTCCCCACTCCTCCTCCGCTCCGCCTTCTTCCCAACTCCGAGTCGCCCCTCCCCGCCCTCCACCGCTACTGCCAACCAGCGCCCGCCGCCCCGCCCGTCCCTCCCACCTTAGCCGCCACCAATCAGAGCCTTCCTCCCCGCCCAGGGGTGCCCCGCCCTCTACGCCACCTCCAATCAGCTCCCGCCGCCCCGCCGCCCCAGGCGCTCACACCTCCTCCCCTTTCCCTCCGAGAAGCCGCTCCGCGCAGCCCCGCCCCTCGCAGCCCCGCCTCCGTCGCGGCGGCCAATCAGAGCGCGCAGCCTCCGCGTGCCTGACCCCGCCGCGCAGCCCCGCTCCCTGCGGGACGGGGCGGCGCGGGTGCGGCGCGGGTGCGGCGCGGGCGTCTGTGGCCCTGCTGCGGCTGCCGCCCTCCACACGCACACCTCGTAATCGTGCTTTTCTTGGGAATTAGCAGGCGCGTTTGAAAAACCACCCGAAATGGGAACGCGCACGAGGCCCTGCGCCGGATCCCGGCTCCGGGAACGCTGAAGCCCACGTCTGCCCCTGGTGACCACGAGGCCCACGCCCGCCCTCGTGGACCACAGGGCCCACGTCCGCCCCGGTGGACCAGGAGGCCCACGTCCGCCCGGGTGGACACGAAGCCCACATCTGCCCCTGGTGACCACGAGGCCCACGTCTGCCCTGGTGGACCACGGGGACCACGTCCACCCTCGGTGGCCTTGGACCCCGGGTCTGGAAATCGCCCAAACTGACACACCTGGGGCTCCCTTCCCATGTGCTGTGCTGATGTTAAAATGGGGAGAAAAAGCGCGGGGACACACTCCCCTCTAGGTGCCCGAGGCCGAGCCGACCGGGGCAGGTGGACACAGGTGCCCGAGGCTGAGCTGACTGGGATGGGTGGACACAGGTGCCTGCTGTAGGACACAGTGTTCTAGAAGGGAGTCTTGGCAAGTCGCCCCCACACCCACAGCACCCCGTCTTCCAGATGAAGCGCAAGCTGGACCTCGGCTCCGATGCCTGCCTCCCCGGGCACCTGTGTGAGGTGCACCGTGCCCTCCTCTTGGTGTGCAGGCTGCGGCTCTGCCCCCACGCCCCCACCCCCGGAAGCCACACCGAGACCCCTCCGAGCTCCGGGCCGTCCCCGGGGTCGTCCCAGACCCCCCTGTTTGGCTTACTGAACAAGATGACAGCTCCCTCCCTCTGCCTCTCCCACCAAGGCTGACACAACTGCTTGCAGCATTCCTGGCTCCGCGTCCAAGAGGGTTTTACCGGCTGACTTGCAGGGATTTGCTGTGGGCGGCCTTGTCACTTCACCTCGGTGACACATCTGCCTGCCCGCAGCCTGAACCCCGCTCTGCGGGGAGGAGAGGGCCCCTGGGGAGCAGGGGGACTTCCCTCACCACCCCAGGTGATGCACAAATCCCCCAGGAGCCAAGAAGGCAGCGCGCGGGCAGGGAAGAGGAAACTCCCTGGCTCCAACCGCAGCAGGAAGCCGGTGGACCTGACGTGGACCCAGAGGGAAACGGAAGGTTCTAGAATTTCTCAGCAGTCAAAGCACGTTTCAGGCCTTGGCTCGGCACCCCGGCGTGGGAACGGGATGAGTGCACCAAAGCAAGACCCAGGAACGCCGACCCATCCGCCGTGTCCAGGACTCAGGAGGCGGCCGGAGCCGGAAGCAGGCTCACTCTGCAGAGACAGCTTTCCCGGGACACGGGCTGGGGAGCACAGGGCAGGCACGCCTCGGGAGGAAACAAGGTCCAGTGGAGAAGGAGGGGGGGACTCACAGAGAGGGAGGCCCCAGCAGGCTCCCCCGACCCACCCCAGCTTTCCCCTGGTGTGAACCCCGGTGGGCGGAGGAGGAAGAACCGCACCCAGAGAAGGGGTTCATGCGGGTATGACCTGGAACAGGCGGGGGAAGAACCCTCCCCCTCCTGCAGCCCAGACCTACGCCGCTGGAGGCCAAGCCTGGGGTGCGGCTGCCAAACGCTCTCCAAACATTCACTTCCTAAAGGCCTGGACGGGCGGAGCAGAAGTTAGCGCTCTCTGCAAGAACGCGGAGGACGCGCCAGCAGCCCTGAGCTCACAGGCACAGGTGGCTAAGCATGCGAGGAGATGAGCCACGAGAAACAGCCGGCAGAGGTGACGATTCCAGGGTCAGACCCGGACACACAGCAGAGGCTGACATTTTTTGTGCTAAATAAAATAAAATGTTTAATGCTTTGAGATAACAAAAATGGGATTCAAAGCATCGCAAGGACACTAGAGATTATAAAGCAACACGTGGGGGCTGGCGTGCCACAGTGGGTTACGCCACCGCTCACAACACTGGCATCCCATATCCGAGCCCAGTGCAGTCCTGCTGCTCTGCTTCTGATCCAGCTCCCTGCTAACGCACCTGCAGGGGGAGTGGAGGCGGCCCAAGAGCTTGGTCCCCGCCACCCATGTGGGGGATCAGGATGGAGGTGCAGGCTCCTGGTTGCAGCCTGGGCCAGCCCTGCCTGTTATTACCCTTGGGGAGAGAACCAGCAGATGGAAGGGAGATTCTCTCTCTCCCTCTCCCTCTCCCTCTCTCTCTCTCTCTCTCTCTCTCTCGACCTTTGAAATGAATGTTTTTTTTTTTTAAAAAAATGACCAAGCATATTTGTAAAAAGAATTAAATTTAAAACTGAGACTATAATAATTTAAATCAGAAACCTGACAGCGGATTACACAAGAATCCAAGAATCAGTAAAGGAGAAGTTGGACCTGATGATAATTGAGAGAATGGAAAACAGAAAGACAAAGACAGGGAAAGACAAAGACAGGGAAAGAGGTGAAGAGACAGGGCCGTCGTGGGCTGCACGCGCGGCTCGGCTCTGAGCCCTGGCACGCGGGAGAAGACGGAGAAGATGCAGCCGGAGATCCCGGATGAGGGTTGAGATTTTTTTTCAGGGTTGATGAAAATATACCAGTCTTCATATTTATAAAGGCTCAACAGCCCCAAGGAAGAGTAAATAAAAAAAAGTCCTAAACACACACATCAAATCTGCAGACGACCGAGCCGGGACACAGCTCCCCAAAGCAGCCGGAAGGAAAGGCAACATCTCACTCCGACCCTCGTGCTGGCCCCGGACTCCAGCCAGGGCCCCGCCCCAGTTCTCTGGATAAGCCACACTGCCCCTCGCTGTCTCGGGCCGTCGGACATCCTGATCCCCCGGCGGGGCGCCAGCACCCGCTCTGCTCACTGAGACCTGCACGGGATCCTCTCCAGCTCTGACCACCAGCACCTGCCCTTCAGGGACGTTTCCCACCAGCCCTGGCATGAGCCAGGTGTACGGCAGGTGCTCTACCAGTGATGGGGATCACTTGGTTCATGCTTTTATTAGACTCCATGTGTATGCAGGCCGCTACATGCCGTGGTTGCTATTGATGTCCAGCCTCACGCAGACCCGTGCTGAATGGTGAAGTGGGCAAAAGCAGTCACCATGAGCTCCGGTGCAGGACAGATGGGCAGGAAGAGAAGGGACTTGGGACACCTGCTCCCCTCCAGCCTCCTCCTCCTGCTTCCTCTCCATGAGCCAGCGAGTGACGAGCAACCGCCTTGGGGCTGTAAGTCGGTGACCCTAAATAGGATGTCTAGGTTTGTCAAGGGCTTTCAGCATGTGCCGATCCCAAAAGAATGGGACTGTGCAACAGGAAACAGGTGCGTCATCACAATGGCACATCCTCGGGTTCAGCCCTGTTCTGAGCTCGCGGCTGCACCACCGTGCGCCCGCCTGCCGCACCTGCTCCCCGCCCGTCCAGCCCGTGGCATCACTTCCTCTTGTGACACAGCTTCCTTCCTGGAAGAGCTGCCGGGGGTCTGGTGACTTTGCAGGAAGTGTGATCCTCCGGTCCTGTCACCGTGTGCTGGAGCGACTACGTGGGCTCAATCTCCCAGGCTCCAGCGGGAAGCAGGCAGGGGCTCCGTGGGAAGCAGGCAGGGGCTCCGTGGGTGTCTTTCAGAGGGAGCTGTTGTTTACAAAGCCTGCAGAGCCTGGGAGCCTGTCACTTCCCTGTAGAATCAGCATCACCAGTGTGGCTCTCCCCAAACGAGAAGCTGAGGTCCTCCCCACACCCGCTGCCGTGACCCTCTGTGGGCACTGGGGGTTCGCACATGAGGTCACGGTTGCCTTGGGGCAGGCCCTACGTCCCTACCCGGGGTCACAGGCACAGGGGAGCAGAGCGGAGCCTGCAGGAGCTGTCCCAGGCCAAGGAACGCCAAGGAATCTGCAGGGAGGGGTCAGGCACCGACTCCCCCGGAGCCTTCAGAGGGACCGAGAGCCTGTGCATGCCAAACTTCCAACTTGGGGCTTCTGGCACCGCGGGGGCTAAATGTGTATTGTGGGTGGCACGGTGCTGTGGCAGCCCTGGGGAGCCCACACAGCCACTCCTGTGTCCTTCATGGTCAGCACAGAACTTCCTGTTCCACAAAAAATGCTAAACTGTAATGACAGCATCCACACATGTGTACCTTGCAATCTGCAAAGCGATCCTTGGTGGCAAGGCCCCAACAAGAACAACGAAACCTGGAAGGAGGACCCCACACTGGCTTCTGGGGGAGAACTCCTGACACGGGAGTGCGGAGGGGAGGCGGCGCCTGGTCTGACCCCAGGGCGGCCACTGTCCGGATTTTCCCAGCTCACGCACCTGCTGCTTCTGCCGGTGGTGACCCCACTACACCTCACTTCCCTGCTCGCCAGCCAGTTGACCTCTGCTCTGACACCACTGCTGGGAGATCCCCTGGCTCCCAGGCTGGGCCACGAGCCCTGCTCCGGGCACCCTGCTCCCTAGTGTCCCTAGATCCACCGGGAGGGAGGACGCCATGGGGCCTGGGCCCGGGTCTCTCCTATTCCTTGCTGTGGGCACAGAGCCCTTGGCACATAGCTATAAACATGCGAATTAAACAGCGATGCTAACTGCCTTGGTTTGCTTGCCTAGGTCGGCACTTAGCTAACGTGCAGTTCCTACTGCGGATGAGGGAGAGACTTCCATCAAAGCGGGGATCCTACTTAGGAGAATTTCGCCTCCTGGGGACGCCTGGCCAGGTCCAGAGCCATCCAGGGTTGCTGCCCCTGGAATGTGATGGGCAGAGACCATGGATGCCAGGCCGGTGCCACCAGTGCTGCCGGGGAGCCCTGATCTAGGACCGAGCTCTCTGCGTCGTCAGGAGCAGGAGCTGCTGGGAGACGACGTCCTGTGTCGCCGTTGTTCGCACTGGGCGGCAGCGGGGGAGCACTCAGAAGTCTGTCGAGCCGATACTCAGCCGAATTCCACAAGAGAGGGTACCTCCAGGTCATCTCAAACTCCCAACACCTCAGAGTGAGCCCAAAGCACGCTTTAAATGCCAGACACGTGCACGCGGAGGTGGCGAGGCCGTGCCCAGGCAGCTCAGCCGAGCCTCTGCTGGGTTGCTGCCGCTCCTCCCCAGCGCCTGGCGCACCTCGGAGCCCCCGTGGACGTGGTCAGCAGCAGCCGCGGGTCCAACGGCAGCAGAGGCGGCTGAGACAGGGACGGCTGAGGGTGGGAGCCGGGGGACCCAGGCCCGGACAGCACCCTCCCAGAGCTGCACCGCCCACGCAGCCCCGATAGAGGGCGAGGCGGGCGCTTGGCCCGGTGGTGAAGCTGAGGCCCACGCGGGAGTAGCTGCTTGCTCCGAGCACCTGTGCGCACCTCCAGCACTTCTTGCTGTGTCCGCGCCCAGGCACAGAGCCACGGAGGGGAGAAGCCGGGCCTCGCTGCTGGCCAGGGCGGCCACTCACGGAAAGTTCTCAGCAGACCAGCACACGCACTCAGTGTCCGGGACCCGGGTTCCTCCCGCCTCGGCTCCCCCCCCCGACCTCCAGCATCGCTCAGCAAAGCCCACTCCAGCGTCTGCTCCTCCTCCGAGTCCCTGGGCTTCGTCTGCCTCCGCCCCCTCAGGTCAGGGGTGCCTGACAGCAGGGGCTCAGCGCCCCCACTTCCCAAGCCTGCAGACTCCACCCCTCCCACTGCAGAAGCCCACGGAAGTCCCCTCGGCAGCACCTCCCATGCCCACCCGCCCCTCCGTGACCAGGGACTGCAGCCGGCTGCCCGCCCTCCTGTGCCTCTCGCTCCCTGCAGTCCGGCCGACATCGCTGGCCATCAGCTCCTCTGCACCTCGCAGGCCTCCTGACCCCTGCCCCCGCCAGCTCCATGCACAGACCCCATCGCTTGTCCCCAGGTGACCTGTGGCCTTATCTGCGCCACCCTCCAGCCCCATGGGACAGGCACCAGCTCTGCACTTGCCCTCTCAGGCCCACCCCGGGCCCCATGCGCCCCCCCCCCCGGCCTGGAGATGTCTGTCCATCTTCAAGTCCAAACTCAGGCCAGTTATTCACGCATCTCCTGATTTCCCGATCGGACGAGGGGGGGGTTCTTAGTGAAAGCCTCTGCCCGGGGAAGCCCCGTGAGCCCCAGCAGGCTCTCGCCTGTGCCCGCTGCTGTGTCCTCCCTGTGAGAGCCCATGCTGGGACCACGGGCAGGGGCTCTGGGGCTGGGCTGCTGCAGGCCCTGCAAACCGGAAGACGAGGTGGTGTCAGGCAAGGGGCCTGGTGGGTGGTGTGTGTGTGTGCATGTGTGTGTGCGAGTGTGAGCTTGCACATGTGTGTATGGTGTGGTGTGTGTACGTGCATGTGTGGTTATGTGTGCATGTGTGTATGTGTGTGCACGTGTGTGTGCGAGTGTGAGCTTGCACGTGTGTGTATGGTGTGGTGTGTGTACGTGCGTGTGTGGTTGTGTGTATGTGTGCATGCATATGTGTGTGTGCATGTGTGTGTGAGTGTGAGCTTGCACGTGTGTGTATGGTGTGGTGTGTGTACGTGCGTGTGTGGTTATGTGTGTATGTGTGTGCATGCGTATGTGTGTGTGCATGTGTGTGTGTGAGTGTGAGCTTGCACGTGTGTGTATGGTGTGGTGTGTGTACGTGCGTGTGTGGTTATGTGTGTATGTGTGCATGCATATGTGTGTGTGCATATATGTGTATATGCTGCGCCCACAGTGGCCTCCGAGGACAGCACACGGCGCCCTCTCGCCGGCCCCGCCCTGCCTGGGCCTGTCTCTGGCTGTGTCAGTCGTTGTCCCGGGCAGGGGGAATTGCCAGCGTGGAGCCTGACAGATGCTGCTTCTTCAACGGTCTTGGTCTTAAACGTAAACTTTGCTACCCTTAAAGGATCGCCGGCCTCGAAGCTGAGATGCGGACAGGGAAGCTGGGAGGCCCTGCAGGTGTGAACGCCACAGCCACAGGGAAGACCCTCGGCGCGGGAGGCCATCTGCTGAGTGGGCCCTGCCTGCCCCGGGGATGGGAGGAGGCTTCCCAGATGTCTGTCATTACCCCATCCTCACTCAGGGTCAAGGGGCTGCGTCCTCCGGCTGCCTGAGGCTGCGTGGGGGTGGGGGGTGGGGGGTGGGGTGGGAGGGGCTGTCTCCTCGCTTGCTGGTCACTCCCACTGCTTTAGGGTCAGAAAACAACTTTTCCTTTCAGGGCCACGGCCTGTACTCTTCACAGCTTTCCACAGACACCAAGAGCCATAGCGTTGACTTGCTGCCTCCAAACTCACCCCCTGCACACATACATACACATACACACGGACACACACACACACACACACATATACACATACATGTACACACATGTACACACCCCACACATATACACACATACATGCACACACAAAACACACCTACATACACATACATGTATGCACACATACATGAACACACAAACATATACACATAAGCACATGCACACATATATACATATGTACACATATATACACACATGCATACGCATACTTCCACACACATACACACACATACACACATATACACAATACATATATCCACACATACACACTACAGACACACACATACACATATACATAAATACACATGTTCACGCATAGACACAATACAATGTATACACACAAACATACATGCATGCACACATACATTTACATACACACATACATGAATGTACCCCCCCACCGCATACACTCACAGTCTCTGCTTCTCTCTCTCTCTCCCCCACCCCCACCACCCCCATCTCTCCATCTCCCAGCTCCCCATCCTGGCTGGCTGAAATTGGAGGTGACTCTGACTTCCAGAATCCTCGGTACAAAGGCCTCTCCTGAGGACCACAGGGAGGACGGCAGGCCCGGTCTGCTCTGGACAGGTCAGTGGTGTGGGGGGAGCTCAGCGCTTGGTGAGTCTGCAGGCTTTGGGCCATTTTCCTTTTCTTCAGCACCTACAGTTACGGCCCACGGAGCAGTGCATGCAAGGCCCCCTGTGTGCCAGGACACGTGCATCACACACATACTCCCGTGTAAGGCGCCCTGTGTGCCAGGACACGCGCACCACACACGCACTCCCGTGCGAGGCCCCCTGTGTGCCAGGACACGCATATCACACACGCACCCCCGTGCGAGGCCCCCTGTGTGCCAGGACACGCATATCACACACGCACTCCCGTGCGAGGTCCCCTGCGTGCCAGGACACGCGCATCACACACGCACTCCCGTGCAAGGTCCCCTGCGTGCCAGGACACGCGCATCACACACGCACTCCCGTGCAAGGCCCCCTGCGTGCCAGGACACGCGCATCACACACGAACTCCCGTGTAAGGTGCCCTGCGTGCCAGGACACGTGCACCACACCCCCGCTCCCCACCCATCACCCTGCAGCTGCGGAAGCGGACGTGGCCCCACCCACCAGAGAACGCCAGGGCGCTGTCTGTCACTCAGCTGCTGCAGCCTGCAGTTCAGGTCGGAACTGGATCTGGGCTGGAGATCGGCACTGCCCCGCTGGTCGCAATGACTTCGTACGCACATCTGAGTGCCCTATCCTTGCCTTGCAGATGACCATCTGCTACTGTTTGTGCAAGTCGGCAAGCACAGAGACATATTCGTATTGTGTAGGAAGCGATGCAGTTTTTGTATTTTTTAACCAATGATGCAATCATCTCAATGCATGGCCTTGTGTAAGCAAACCTGAGACACAGCTGTGACCAGCAAGAGAGCCGGAGGCCTGCAGTCAGGACTGGTGACACGGCGCAGCGGGCTACGCCGCCTCTAGGGCCGCCAGCATCCCACACCAAGGCACGGCTGAGCCCGGCTGCTCCACTGCCAATCTGGCTTCCAGCTAACGTGCCTGGGAAGGCAGCCAGTGGTGGCCCAAGCATCAAGCCCCTCAACCCATGTGAGAAACCCGGATGGAGCTCCTGGCTTTGCCATTCAGCCGTCAGGAATGAACCAGCAACCAGGAGATCGACTGAGTCTCTCTCTTGCTCTCCATCTCTCTGCCTTTCAAATAAATAAATACATCTTTGAATGGTGTCATATTTGACAGTGGTCAGCTATGCACCCGTCACCAGGCTTGCCCGGGCCGGAGCCCTCACCCCATGGTCTTAGATGCTGTGTTCCCACTGGACGGTTAGTGGTGACTGTGCCGGTTAAGGAGACAGGTGCGCCACATGGGCTCGGCGGACTTGCATCCACTCCTCCTTCAGGGCTCCTCTGAGTCCACTTGAAGGGTGGCATCACACGGGTGGCACGGCTGTGCCCATGGCTGTCCTGCCTACATCAGGGGTGTCGTGCTGTGACAGCATCTGGCCTCCAAACTCGTGCAGCCACTCAAACCCCAACGTCGGGGCTGGAGCTGTGGAGCAGGGGCTGAGCTGCCACCGTGACACCGGCATCCCACACTGGGGCCCCAGGTCAAGTCCCAGCTGCTCCACTTCTGTTCCAGCTCCCGGCTAATGTGCCTGGGAAGACAGCGGAAAATGGCCCAGGTGCTTGGGACCCCGCTGCACATGTGAGCACGTGAGGCACCCAGAGAGAGTTCTTGGGTCCTGGCTTCCACCTGGCCCGGCCCTGGTTGTTGTAGTCATTTGTGGACTGAACCAGTAGAGGAAGATCTCTCTCTCTCTCTCTCTCTCTCCCCCCCTTTCTCCCATTACTCTTTTAGATAGATAGATAGATAAATAGATAGATAGACAGACAGACCTTAAAAATAAGCAAACCCCAAAGTCTTATGTCCAAAGCTGCTGTCAGTGGTTGATGGACTAGGGTGGAGTCTTGGTCTCACAATGGCATCTGGTGGGAGGTCTCAGGCCACCGGGGCCGAGCCACGGAACAGCAGATCTTGCACAAGGGCTGGTTGCGTAAGAAGAGAATGTGTGCTCCCTGGCTTGCCATGCCTCCCCCTCCACACAGGTTCTGCCACCAGCCCAGCCCAAGGGGGCCGCAGTACTGCACTGAAATAAGCCGCCTGCCCTCCTACGCAGCTCCCACTGCCCTTCAAGTGAAAGCAGGGAGCAGCTGGCTGGTATGAGGTGCCTGTGCGTGTGGGCCAGCCTGACCCTTGGCCTTCATGTCACCCTCACCGCCCCCAGCTCCACTGACCAGCCCGTTGCTACTAGAATGAAATGCCCGGGGCCGTCTAACTTCATGAAACAAGAGGTTCCTTCTGGATGGTCCAGTCCAGGAGTGGGGGAGCCTCCGTGATGGTGACCTTGCTGGCAGGGCCCCGAGCGGACACAGGTGGCCACGCCCCTGTGTGGTCTCCCACGGGGCCACAAGGATCCTGAGAAGTGCGTCTAATCTGGGGGACGGAGCTGTGGGCCATCAGCAGAGCAGCCCCCCTTCCGTCTGTGTTTGGTGGCATCTGTGTGTCTGCCGAGAGAACCTGCGCAGCTTCGTTGCCTGGACCTCGGCGGCTGTGTTCCCAAGACGATGCGCACGAGCTATCTTGGGGGAGAACCTGTGCGCACGGCCCTGCCGGGGGTCCCCGTGTTCTGCCCTCTGGGTTCTCGCGGCAGCGACACCTTTGCCCTCCCAGTCCACTCCTCCCAGCACTTGGGCTCCGAGAGCCCCCAAGAGACTGAGACGGTCGGCCAGCAGGACGAACTCATGACGAAGGCCGCGGGTCTTCCAGCCTCGTCCTCTGCAGCGGCGACATCAGCTGAACCTGCCTCTCCTGACGGTGCCCCGGGGGCCGCGGGTGCAGCCTTCCCCATGTGCCCTAGCTGCAGAGTGGGAGCTCACCCCACGGAGCCCTACACGGCTGCTCCTCCAGGAGCTTTCCATCCCGCGATGCATCCGTCACCCGATCAACATCACAGCATGCGAGCACCAGGCACTCGCGAACCACGGGGGAGCTCCGCCGTGGCGCCGTGGCTGGTTCAGGTCTCCTGTGCGCCTGCAGCCCAGCCACGTGCTCCTCAGATCCATCTGGGCTCCTGGGCAGCAGTGAGTATGAGCGACCAGCCCTGCCCCCACCTCCATGCTGGACATTCCCGGGCTCAGAGAGGAGGTGGACCTGAAGGAAACAGGCCTCCCGGAAGGGAGAGGGAGGAGCAGATACTGGGGTCATAACCAGCGAGTCCTCGCCGTCCGTGGTCCAGGCGCGAGTTTTCAAGAAGGGAGGGAGGAAGTCGGGCAGAGCACAGTCGTTACTGTTACAGCTGAGACTCCAGGTAGAACGCCTACAGGGGGCGCTGTTGGGCACACACACCAGCCAGGAAGAAACGCGACCTCCAGGGAAACAGGACAGCACTGTCCTAAGACACACGGGGGTGTCGGCGCCACGCTCCGTGCAGTGCGTGCACCCAGAGGCAGGGCAACAGGGTGGATGCCGCCATCTGCACTGAGCAGCGCCAACAGTGCAGGGGACAAAGGGCCTTTGTGAAGACCAGAACTCTCTGAGCTTCCACTGCCCGCGGGGCCAGGTGCTCCAGCGAGCGGAGGGGGTGGGGGCGCAGGGCCTGGGCTGTGCACTCACAGGGTCCTCAGAGCCACTCCACGGGAGCGGGAACACCACTGCAGGTGGGCACACCCACCGCCCCAACCCTGCGCAGGCCAGGGTGCCCCCTGTGGCTGGAGACACGCAGAGCGATGCCAAGTCAGGCCTTGCTCAGATCCTCGGGCTGGGAGAGCTGCTTGGAGGGCAGGCGATGACTGGACCAGCCTCGCCGACTTGCTAAGATAAACCTTACAGAGCCTGGAACAGACACAGTGGAGAGAGTCCAGTGCAGAGGCCAATCTACTCAACACGGTGTGCGGAGACAGACCCCGGCAGAACCACCCGCAGGCAGGGGAGGACGCCACGAGCAGCCGCAGAACCAGCCCAATGCAGGCTCAGTGTCACCCTGTGCAGCTCCAGGGGCTTGTGGCTTTGAAGCTGGCAATTTAAAAAAATATTTATTTTTATTTATTTGAAAGGCATAGTAGCAAAGAGACAGAGCTAGATGGAGAGACCAAGGTCTCCCATCCACTAGTTCACTCCCTAAATACCTACAATGCACTGAGCCGGGCCAGGGTAAAGCGAGAAGCTGAGAACTCAACTCTGGTCTCCCATGGGGGTGGCAGGGACCCGAGGACTCCAGCCATCACTGCCGCCTCCCAGGGTGCACATCAGCAGGAAGCTGGAGTCAGAGGCGGAGCCAGGACCGCAGCCCAGACACTCTGAGACGGGATGCAGAGTTCCAAGCAGAGTCTAAACCACTGCGTCAAATGCTTGCCCCGAAACCGTCCCTGTCCCTCGACACCGTCCCTGGAGATGCTGGAGCATCAGCTGGGTGCTGGAGTTTGTCCTTGGGGAGGGGTGGACACACCCCCGACCCCCTGGGATCCTGGGCGTGGCTCAGCACGATGCACTCTTAGGGCAGAGATGGGAAGTTTCAGGGCAAACGTCACTCAGGAGGCCCTGGGCTCACGAGCCGTTTCCCCGTGTGCCCAGGGCAGCACACGTGCCACTGTAATGTCTGACAGCCCCTGGCAGAGGGGAGCACACGCCTGGACCCACACTTGGCACGCACGCCCTTCCCCAACACTGCACACCCTTCCCAGCGACTCTGTCCCCCGGGGCCTGAGCAGGGCAGGGGGGGGGGTCCACGTGGCCCATCGTCTCCCCTCCCTCACCCCGCAGCGAGCGAGCAAAGACACGGCCCTCCCACTCATCAGCGGCCTCGTGTGGCTCCTACATGCTGACCCGAGTCGCCGGCTGAATACACGGAGTGGACAGATGTCCAAAATGCAGCGCTAATGAGCCGGGAAGAAAACAAGTCGAACGTGCTGAACATGAGAAGTGCCATCTCCTCATTTCAGCCCTGTTAATTAAAAACCCAAATTAAAATTGTGCAGGGTCGCTCATTAAGTCTTCAGTTTAAATACAGGCTGACAAAGCACATGGCACTGCCCCTCTGCCCGGCTGCCCTCTGCCGGCCTTGCTCAGCTCTGAGGGCCGCGGAGACGCCAGGGGGGGAAGCCGGCTGCGGAGAAGCTGCCCGCGGCAGGCCAGGCCAGGCAGGGTCGCCGAGGCCAGCGGGTTTGCTTTCCTGGACTGCCTCCGACAGGAAGCACAGTCCCGTGGCGTGTGAAGACTCTGGGTCCTCTGGAGTTGCACATAAGCACGGGGTCTCGCAGGGTCTGATCACGCGTGATGTGTGACACTGGCGGACGTGCTGTCTATGGGGTCCTCGCAATGATGAAACTGCCGATGACGCAGATCCCAGAGCCTCTGCCTCCTGCTGCACTTTGCTTGGCCGCATTCACCTGCGGATTTTGCCTGCTTCTACTCTAACCTGGGTTGGAGCTGTAAGCGCGCAGGCATCGGACGCCTGCTCCATGCAAGGCAGGGAGGTGAAGAGCTCCAGGGACAGCGTGGTATCGAGGGCATTGGGGTTACTCCTGGCAGCACCGCAGGCCCCAGCGTGCGGGTCACATCCAGCGCTGGCAGCAGGCAGCGACGAGGCACAAGCAGCCTCAGGACACCGTGCCGCCCCTGCGGGCTGGGGCCATGACGGTCGCCTCCTGGGCCAGCTGTGAGAGGCAGAGGGCAGAGGCAGCTTCCAGAACCCCCCCTGCGCTGTGTTTCCCTTAGGAGAAGCAAGTTCCCCTTTCCACGGCTTTAAAACTTCCCCTTTGATGAACTAGAGGGAAAGGGGACTCTGGGTCAAGACACTTGCCAGCACTGCCCTCCTCCTCCCCATGCCCTCCCCCGACCCCCGACTAGATGGCACCCTTGCTCGACAGTCACACCCTGCCCCTGCATCACAGTGCGCCTGGTCATGTGTGTGCATGTGAAGAACGGCACCCGCTCTGCCCTGTCCTTCTCACCCCACCCCCCACCCCCCATCCCCCCACATGCACACAGCCTCTGAAGATGCCCTCTTGGGGTCCAAGGGGGCAGGTGGCAGAATGGGGACTCTGCTGTGCAGGGCCTCAGCTGCAGCCACAGCAGGGGGAGCCCACAGCTGTGTGGACAGGACCCTGGAGGGTGATGCCCAGGCTCTGCCTCCCCTCTGCTGGGCCTGCAGATGACCCCCGCAGAGCACCCGCCCTGCCCCGATGGCACCCGCCACAGACTCAGGAGGCAACACAGGAGCGGAGTTTGCAGATGCTAAGCTTGGCCTGCCCCAGGACTGGAGGCGTTCACCCTCTCCTGACCAGCAGCTGGACGCGTCACCCAGACGCAGGGTGCTCAGCCTGGCATCACCATCGGACAAGTGCGGATCAGGAGCCCCCAGCGCTTCTGTCCTTGGCGAGATGCCCTGCAGAGCCGGGCAGCAAGGAGAGCCGCATGCCGGGGAGAGGGGCTCCGCGAGGCCTGCTGGCCCTTCCCCCGACACGGATGGAGACGGCACTGCACAATGGAGACGGCGCTCTCAGACCCCTGCCCAGCTGGCAAACAGGAAGCGCCGAGTTCCTCACCGAGGCGAGCCTTTATGGTTGTCCGGGTCAATAATAGAGCACGTCTAAAATAGAAAGCCACGCAACGCACTCAGGAAGTCACTGTGGGAAACAGGAAGCCTCTCGCTTGAAGGAGTCGGGCTCTGGCCGAGGACGACCGTGCTGGGATCAGGCAGGCGCGCCCCTCCACGGACCCCCGCTGGGGGCTGGGCCCCTCCCCCCTGCCCCCCAGTTGACCGCTGCAAGGCAGGTCAGCCGCACCTGCAGCCCCAGGGCACAGGGCCCAACACGGGTGCAGCCTGGAGGAGGCCGGCCAAGGAGAGGCTCTGTAGTCAGCTCAGGCAGAAAACTTCAAGGAAGCAGATCCTGCGCCAGAACAGGCATCACGGTCGCAAGGCTGCTGACACCCCTGTGCTCCTAGGGAACACGGCTGGCGCCGACGGACACGTGTGTGCTCCCAGAACACCTCTGACACTGAGGCAGACTTGTGCGTACTGCTAGGGAACACGGCTGGCGCCGACGGACACGTGTGTACTCCCAGAACACCTCTGACACCGAGGCAGACCCGTGCGTACTGCTAGGGAACACGCTGACACTGACACGCGTGTACTCCTAGGGAACATGGCTGATACTGACACGTGTGTACTGCTAGGGGACACGCTGACACGCGTGTACTTCTAGGGAACATGGCTGATACTGACACGTGTGTACTGCTAGGGAACACGCTGACGCTGACACGCGTGTACTCCTAGAGAACATGGCTGATACTGACACATGTGTACTAGGGAACACGCTGATGCTGACATGCGTGTACTCCTAGGGAACATGGCTGATACTGACACATGTGTACTAGGGAACACGCTGATGCTGACACGTGTGTACTCCTAGGGAACATGGCTGATACTGACACGTGTGTACTGCTAGGGAACACGCTGACGCTGAAACGCGTGTACTCCTAGGGAACATGGCTGATATTGACACATGTGTACTCCTAGGGAACACCTCTGACTGACACTGACATGCATGTCCTCCTAGGGAACACCTGACACACTGATGCGTGCGTACTCATAGAGAACACGCTGACAGTGACACACGTGTATTCCTAGAGAACACCTCTGACACTGACACACATGTGTGCACTCCCAGGGAGGCCTCTGACACTGACACACATACGTGCACTCCCAGGGAACACCTATGACACTGACACACATGTGTGTACTCCCAGGGAGCCCGCTGACAGTGACACACATGCGTGCACTCCCAGGGAGCTCTCTGACACTGACACACATGCGTGCACTCCCAGGGAACACCTATGACACTGACACACATGCGTGCACTCCCAGGGAGCCCTCTGACACTGACACACATGCGTGCACTCCCAGGGAGCCCTCTGACACTGACACACATGCGTGCACTCCCAGGGAGCCCTCTGACACTGACACACATGCGTGTACTCCCAGGGAGCCCTCTGATACGGGGGCTGGGCCCCTGAGTCCACAGATAGCCCCCACTGGCAGGGACAGGAGCTAACACGGAGGCCCACAGCGAAGCAGCGCCAGGCTGCTGGGGTCCGAGAGCTCGCGTCACACGCGGTTTTGTTCTCTTGACTCAGAAACACGTGGGAGGGGCAGGGTGGCAGGCACGCGAGGAGGTGATGCGTGGCCCATATTCCCTTACTCCCAGAACTCTGAAAACCTGTGCCCAGATTGTCTCATTGGTCTCAGTGTACCTAATGCGCTTGAATCGTCAGTTCCTGGATGACTCTATTAGCCGTGTGGCTGTCTGAGAAACCATGCTTCCTCAGGAATGAGTCGGCGGTCCACGTAAGGACCCGCTGACTCAGCAATCTTCCTGTCATCAGTGGACACCCCGTTTTCCAGCTGTGCCGCACGTGCGGGGAAGCCAGCGTCCCCCCATCAGGGCACCGGGGCCAACAGTGGAGCCCGAGGACCAGCGAAGCACCAGAGGACACTTCCACTTCGATGGCCAGGGCCCAGCCCACAGCGAGGCTGCGGGAAGCGTGGCAGGATAAGCGTGGGGGTGCACGGCTGGGGGATGTCACTGCGGGTTGGGGCAGGCAGGGGATGGCTGTGAGGGAGCTCAGCTAGCACCTCATGGACCCCAGTGCAGACGCCGTGGCCGGGAAGATGCCGTGGCCCAGTGGAAGCCATGGCCGGGTGGATGCTGTGGCTGAGTGGATGCTGTGGCCGGGAAGATTCTGTGGCCCAGCACATGCTGTGGCTGGGCGGATGCTGTGGCTGGGCGGATGCTGTGGCTGGGAAAAATGCCATGGCCAGGAAGATGCCGTGGCCCAGCAAATGTCGTGGCCCAGCAGATGCTGTGGCCTGGTAGATGCCGTGGCTGGGCGGATGCCGTGGCTGGGCAGATGCCGTGGCCGGGTGGATGCCGTGGTTGGGAAGATTCTGTGGCCCAGCGAATGCCGTGGCTGGGCAGATGCACCTCCGACACAATCCATCACACCTCTCCCTCGGCCTCTCAGGACAGTGTAGAAAGACGCCACCTCAATTTCTCCCCACAAGCCATCGGGGAGGAGGGATGATGGATAGATCCACGGGCCCTGCCTGCAGGGACCACAGGGCCACAGTTCCCCTGGGCTGCGGCAGGACGGGAGTTCAGATCCTGCAGCGTGGAGCAGCAGTGTTTGCGCGGAGTCCCTCCGGACAGCAGCACGTGAGTGTTCACCAATCAGCAGAGCGAGAAAACCGAGACTCAGACAGTGGGAGCCGGAAAGTGGCCGGAGCCAGGGCCAAACTGTCCTTCCGTCCTCACTCGATGGTCTCTGCAGCCGCAGTCCCCGTCATGTGACGCCGCCACGAGACACCGTCTGGGGACAAGCATGGCTGGGGCGGAGCTAAGAGGTTTCGCGCCTCGAGGACCTCACATTGACAAGCTCAGGGCGAGGGCTAACGAGAGTCCCTCAAGGGCGGCACTGACGGCCTCCCAGACCCCCGGTGCAGGGAGAATTGCAGCAGGCTGAGCAGCCCCACGCGGAGACAGGGAGCGGCCAGGGGAGGAGAGGGCAGCTTCTAGGGCTCCTGGCCAGGACCCAGACTTGTCCCCGAGCTCAGAACGGGCAGGGGCGCTGGAGGGAGCACAGTGGGGCCTCACGCAGCCCCCGGAGCGCTGGCTCAGGTCAGCCCCCTCACCTGGCGCCTCCCAGCATGCCTCGGAGGTGTGCGGGTCAGGGGGCTGGAATGAACTCTGAATTCCAAGCTCAGCGAGAGACCTCCCGATGCCCCCAGCATGGAGCTCGCACGGCCTGGTACCCCTACCCCATGAGACCAAGCCTCAGCCTCACCTGAGTCTCACGCTCCCGCTGCCGGGGCTCGCTGATATTCTCCCCAATCCCCGCCCACTCCTGTGCTCATGGAGACGTCACCGCTTCCTTGAAGCCTGCCTGGACTCAGAGCTGGACCAGGCTCCGCCCCACTCGTCTGTTGTCTGCAGTATCTACAAGGCAAGGACCTGTTCGTGAGGCGCTGCCTCCTCCAGGCTGAGCGCCCAGGTCTCTCCTATAGGCACGCAGTGGGGACTCTCCCTCCAAGCTAAGCACCTGCGCCTGTGTCTCTACAGCACACAGTAGGCACTCTTCCCCCAAGCTGAGCTCTCCCTTCAACATGAGCCCTGTGTCCGAGCGTCTCCTCCTATAGGCAGGCAGGCATGACTGCTGGATTAACTGCCACTGGTGCTGGTGCTGGTGCCGGGCCCGCCAGTACACTAGCGTCCCTCCCCAGGGGCGCGTGGGCGAAGGACAGGGAGGACAGGATCCGCAGGTACACGGGGAGGAACAGAGAACAGCCTTGGGCACGTGGGAAGGCGGCACCTGCCCGCACCCGGCCCCGAGCCAGCACAGCAACCACACAGGGGGCAGCAAGCGGCCGAGGGGCCTGTGTGTGTCCACGCTGTGTGGAGTGTGTGGAGATGGCTACACAGACAGCAAGTCTGCGGCGGCTGTGGCCATTTGTTGAGTCCCTACTGTGTGCCAGCGGCCGCGGCACGAGCACGGCCCCCCTCTCCCCACTGGGTCTAACCACAAGGTCACGGTGCCCACACTGCAGGTGAGAAAGAGGAGGCTGTGGACCACACAGAAAACGCGCGTGCTCGGGCGATTGACAGCAGAGAACGCCACCGTTTGGTGCACAGGGGCTGCTGGCTCATCCCCCGTGAAGGGGCAGAGGCCGGGACTTTGTACAAAGCTAACGGAGAGGGCGCGGCAGTCGGGAGGAAAAACAGTTCATTAAAAAATTCTAAATCCTGCCGGACTCCATCCAGCTGCACTGTGTTTATTTTTCTATTAAGAGAGCTCCCCGGTTACTTGGGTTGTACAAATCCATTTCTATTTGCGTGGATGTGGCTCATTAACCTCTGGATTTCTGTGCTGAAAGGCAAACACAGAAGGTTCCAGCCATTTAATTCAGGAGCAGTTCAGTGGGGCACAGCCACAGCTGTGACGTCACAGGGTCCCCGTGCCTGCGCACAGAGGCCCACCACTGCGGCGTGCTCCCCGTGCGAATCCCGCGTGCGGACGACTTACTCCGTGCAACCCGGCTGCTGTCTCAGCACTGGGGGTCAGACGCTCGGGGGCCTCACTCCACCTCCTTCACCTTTCAGGCTGGGAAGCCGCGGTGCAGAGAGAGCATCTGGCCTTGCTAATGAGGTAGCATTCAATTAGGACTGGACCTGGGGAGGGGCTTAGCTCTCACAGCTGTTACTGGGGTAGTGGGGTTGGAACAGACAGGCATGGGGGGAGGGCTGGCAGCCGGGAGTCAGCTAGTCTCACACACGTGCACACGTGCCCGTCCACGCACACAGGTACACGTGGCCACGTGCACACGCACCCCTGGGCCCCAGGAGGTCAGGACCAGAAAGAGAACCAGGGCACAAACTCAAGAGTCAGGAGCTCCAGGCACACGGTCCACAGGGAACTTATTTAAGGTGGAGGCTGAGGACCCCTCAACCCATGGCCATTAACAGGACGGGGAGGGGCTCCGTGGGGGAAGCAAAGAGCAGGAGGGGAGACTAGTGCTGCACCCGTGCTCCACAGCAGGGCCGGGCCCCCAGCGGCAGGTGCAACACCGAGAGGCAGGCGGCTGGGCCCTCGCGTCCTGGATCCAGACTGTGCCACCCAGCCAATGCTGGGAATAGAACCTTCCGCTTCTATTCCCACCTGCTCGGGAGAGCAGCTCATGGCTGAGCAGAAGCCAGGCCTGCGTCCCAGGTCTCGGCCGCGGCAGGTGCCCACGGGACCGAGCACACCTTGTCCATGCTGCTTCTCACCGCCACGTCACCGCGGCGACGGACAGGTGCCACACTCAGCTCCGTCTGAGGCTGAGCCTCTGTCCCAGGGAGCAGCCTGGTGCTCAAGGGGAACCTGGCAGCTGCTCCCAACCCCAGCGGCTTCTCCCAGCGGCTGCACCTCTTGGGACGGTGTGCGCCCAGGCGCGGCCTCTCTGCAGGCGGCGTCACAGGGCGATGCAGATTTCAGTCCAGACACTTTCCCTCGTGGGCGCTTTAAAACAGCGTCCGTGCAAAGGCCCGGAAGAACCGCGCCGGGACCTCGCGCCGAGGGAGCCTCCACGCCGCGCCCCTCGCTTGCTGCACGGCCCGCAGCTCCAGAAACTCCTCGCTGCGCCCGTGCGGGGGCGGCCCTGGAAACACCACTCCAGTGCAGGCGCCGCCTCTCCCACCTCTCTGCACCTGTTTCATGGGGGTGTCTGCTGCTTGGTTACCCCGGCAGCCAGGGCTGGCTCCTCGTCCCAGAAACAGCTCGTGTCTGAGCTGAGACGGCAGCCTCCCCCCGGGAGCCGGGGACGCCAGCCCACACCACCGCGCACCGTGGCACCATCTTCGGAGGAGTCTCTGCTCCCAGACCTGGGGACGCACCTGCCGCGGCCTGCCCGTTTCAACAGGAAAAGTAACAAATGGTGACATTTGCCTGAAGGAACAGACAAACCAAGCTAGCAAGAAAGGAATGCTCGAAACGGAGCATGGCCAGTGCCGATCTTTAAAGCTCCCGGGGCCCCTCCTGGAATCAGATCCGTCCAGCTCTGACCCTCGGCCTGCCGAGCGCGGAGGGTCCTGGGGTGGACAGGACTGCCCACGGGACAGGCACGGACAGCCCAGCACAGCCCTCCCCACAGGGTGAGTCTCTGAGCGCAAACCTTTGTGTTAGGTGGGATCGGGGCTAGGTCAGTTTATCCCCTGAAACACGAGGTTGTCAGCACCGACAACCAGACAGGATTCCCACCCAGCATGTGCCCCCAGAGTAGGCCCGGGGGCACCCTGGCTGCCAGAACCACGTCTCGGGGGCCACGCACAGCTTCGAGCAGGTTCAGGACCTGCTGGGGGTGAAAGGCTGCACCGGGGCCTCGGGTGTTCTCCCGAATGTCAGTGTAGCCCTCGTCTGTGGCCAGGTTCAAGTCCACTCCTGGGGGCAGATGGCTCTGTGGGGCTCAGCCAGGGTCAGGCTGCCTGCACCCCTGATTCACCGCTAAGTAGCGCCAGCTGCACCCCGGTTTCCCCATCCGTGGAGTGGACAGAAACGCGCCATTTCACAGACGTTGCTCCTTCACGCTGTCGCAGCTGGAGGCAGCTCGCTTCAGACCTAAACGGCCACAGGGAGAGGGACCTGGCCTCTCCTTTGCCCAGGGAAATCTGACCACGGAGGCGGGGAGTCCCTGCCCGGGGCTGCTGTCAGGCCTGCGCATCTTAACCGCAGTGTTTTCTAAAGAGACAGGAAAACACTGAACAGGTGCTTGGCGGACCTGGTCCTAAGTAGGCAACAGCCCCAGTGCCCGGGTCATGCAATATATTCTGGACGGTCTAACACGCAGCGAAGACAAAATATAGGAGATTACACTGTAGGTTCCAGGATTCAGCCTCGCCATCTCCTCCTGGGAGACCTGACTCGCGTCCCCGCCCCCTGCAGCCCAGGCCCCGCCTCCCCTCGGGCTGTCAGGGTCTGACCTGGGGCCTGGGATTCTTTCCTCCTCTGTGGTCCCCTCTCCCGGGCCAGGGGAGGCCTTCCTCGCTCTCCTCACCTTCCTCGCCTCGTGACAACCTCCACACAGGGCTCCTGCCAGCACGGGAGCTGCCAGGCTGACTCCAAAAATAACCTTCTCGGGTGTCGCTCCCCCTAGGGGCCAGGCGGCTCCACAGCGCTGGCCTCCCGCCGGTGCTCGGGTCACACAGCCTTGGCTGCGAAGCCTCAGCCCCGCCCTCGGGGAAGAGTTCCTAACCCCCACTCATGATCACGCCACATTCCCACACACTCCACACCCCACTCCCACACCATCACCTCCCACGAGGCACACGGCGTCTTCTAAGGACCCTGAAGGCTTTACCCTCGGAGGATGGGCGGCTCCCTGGGTCTGAGTTATGGGATTCCCTAGTCCATGTCACGTGCAATGCAAGCGGGAAAAACAGAAACATAAAAAGACCAAAGAGAGGAGCTGAAACACAAGGACCACGGCGGGCAGGAAGGGGGTGCAGGAGGTCACAGCTCGGCTGGCCGGGAGGCTCCGTGTACGGTCGCTGATCCACCGAAATCACCCCGTAGCCTGCAGCGGTAACGGGACCAGAGCTGCAAGCAAACCACCACGCGCTCAGCAAAACCGCGTTCGTTGGGAAGGAAGAACCAGGGAGACAGGCGTGAGAGCCCGAGTCCTGGGCTTTGAGACAGCCACCACGTCCCCCTCCAGCCCCCCAGGGCTCCCCAGGCACCTGCTGCTAAAGGGAACAGAGGAGACCAGGGTGAGCAGGAGACGGGAGAGGAGGAGGAAAGACGTGAGGGGAGAGGAAGAGAGAAAAACCGAAGCGCAGCAGAGAGAGCTCATCCTGGACCTTTTGCCTCAGGCCCCGCAGAGACCAAAGTCGCCCCTCGCTGAACATGTGTCCGGAAGAGAGAGGACGCTCCTGGCCACTGCGGGCTCTGAGCCCCGGGCTTATGGAGAGACGGATGGCGCCACCGCACAGTGCAACCCAAGGGCCGGACGGAGTGCAGTCCCCTGCAGAGCAGGGGCTCACGCCAGCACGGAAAGAACAGGTGCAAAGCCAGACAGGTTTGCTCCTAACACGGACGGGACAAGGGAGAACAGTGGATGTTAAAATCCGGTCTCTGAGCTGCACACGAAGCAAGACGTTACAGAAGGCACCGGCGAGGCTGCAGCTGTGGTCCGTCGCTGTGCCGTGAGAACCACCCAGCTGGCTTGCTGGGCTCCCGCCCAGGGCCGGAACCATCTTCAACAGAGCCAGGAACCACCGTGCCCCGAGTGCCCTGCAGAGGCACGGGAGAGGGTACTTACTAACAGTATCCCGTAGAACTTAGAGACGGCTTGGCGGAAGAGAGAAAGCATGTCGCCTCAGGAGAAAGGATGGTGACGCGGGCCAGGGTGCGGCACAGTCTTACTCTGCCAGCCCCGACGCTCAGCCCCCCGGCCTCACAAACATCGCGGCCACTTCTCCCTCAGGCCAGTCCCAGGGTCAGCGGAGGCAAGAGTAGTGGCTCGTGGCAAGGACAAGGCATAGCCAGCACTTTTAGCAACTGACTCAATCCAGCACCTCGGGTCACTGACTTAATATAGCCTCTCACGGCAGGGCTGTGTGTTCGGCAAGGTCGGCCACCTGTTTGGTTGCGAGTGACGTCCGTCCTGAGTGACGCCCAAATCAGAGGGAGCCTCGGGACGAAGCCTGGAGGGGCAGCAGCCACGGGGCTGCTTGGGGAAGGCAGAAGTCCCGCTGCTCCCATTCACATGGCGACCTAAGCGGGAGGAGTTGTGCTGTCACCTCCAGCCCAGCGCTTCCAGAGCCCCCAGCTTGGAGACTTGGAGACTAAGGTTTCCTGGCGCCATATGCGGGGCCTCGGCTAAGGAAACCTAACACGGGGAGCCTGCGAGCCACGCGCTCCAGTGGCTTAGTGGCAGCGGCTTAGTGGCAAAGCTGCCTGGGATTCACTGTTCCCTTGGGTCCGGATCTGCAGCCACAAACACCTCAGGGCACTCACTGCTCCCCAGCGTCCCAGGCAGCTCGGAGAGGAAGCGGTTAACAGGCCAAGAGCATGGGCCCGGCTCCTCCGCCCCTCGTGGTCTGCTGAGCGAGCGGCCACTGTCTCCCTGCGCCCAGCCTCCCCGTGCTGCTGCTCATGGGCTCAAGGGCATTTCTAATGGGAGGAGGGAGACACCCAGAGCTCACATCCGTGAACTGCGATGGAGGGGCTGGGTTCCGAATGCCCTTGGCTGCCCACGCTGCTGTATCTGCCACGCGGAGACCTGGACACTGGCCAAGGAGTCTCTTGCTGTCCATTTGACCTGCTCAGAAACTGACCGCTTCCCCTCCTGCAGAACAGGGGTCAGGGACAGGGATGACACCGCCTGCTGTCAAGGGGACACACTGGAGATTTCCCAGGGTTCTCGGGAGCCCCTTCTCATCCACCCGTCTGTCCACCTGTCTGTGCACCCGTCTGTGCACCCAAGGCCTCCCACGCAGTACAATCAGCACCGGCTAGGTGCCGGCTCAATAACGGCGTAAACCGTGGGATGAGGCTGGGTCCTGGTGAGGGGTAGGGATGGACGAAAAGAAGACTAGCTGACACGGCCACAGACACAGCCTGGCTGGCCTCAGCGGGGCTCCTGTCCCGTTCTGGGGGCGTCCGGCCAGCCTGGGTGACGGGGCAGGGGACATGGGCAGGTGTTGTCCCCGGAGCTGAGACCCGGGGAGGTGGGGCTGCCTCCGACCCCCCCTCCCGAGACGTTAAACGTGAGAACTGCGGTGGACCTGGTGCCGACCTCCCCGCCCGCTCCGGTGCTCCTGAGGTGGCTCAGGCCAGGGGAAGGCAGAGCGTTCTCCGCTGCGTGGCGGCTCTGCCTCCGTCACTCCCTCGCCGCCTTCCCTGGGCGTCCTCTGCCCCCGGGCTCGGCGCTCTCTTGGGTCTCCTGTTGCTGCGGCAGCCTCCCGGCAAACGCCGGCTCCAGGTCAAACCATACACGTCCCCCCTGCGAGCCCCTCCGGCCTCGGGGAAAATGCACAAACCTTCAACAGACTCCCGTGGCCTGGCTCTGTGTGTGCCCAGGCCGCTCAGCGCCCCTGCAGCCACCCTCGCCCCGCCCAGGGTGCCCCCCAGCGGGGGTTCCTCAGCCCAGGCACTGCCCTTCGCTCCAGCTCCAATCTGACCACATCTCCCTCATCGTTTTAAAAGACTCATTTTTATTTATTTGAAAAGCAGTTACAGAGAGACAGGGAGAGAGATCTTCCACCTGCTGGTTCACTCCCCAGATGCCCACAAAAGCCAGGGCTGGGCCAGGACAAAACCAGGAGCCGGGAGCTTCATCCAGGTCTCCCACATGGGTGACAGGGACCCAAGCACTGGGTCATCTGCTGCTGCTTGTCCCAGGCCATAGCAGGGAGCTGGACTGGGAGTGGAGCAACAGGGACACGAATTGGCGCCCTCGTGGGATGCTGGCATCACAGGGTTTACCTGCGACGCGACAGCACCGGCCCCTCTCACCTTTCAGTTCCTGGAACGCACACGGCTTTCTCCCCGACCGCCCAGGTGGGGAGGCGCGGCTCCCCCCGCAGCACCCGTGTGGCAGGGTCTGTCTCCTGCTCTGTGCCTGCTTGTCTCCTGCTGCAACCGAGACCCAGGGACGGAGCCCACGCCACACACGGCAGCATCTCGGGCCGTGTCCTGGAGGAGCGTGTACAGTGGCTCAGCCCACAGCCCAGGGACAGCGCCGGTCAGGATCTGCGGGGGCTTCCACAAGCCCTGACCCTGTGGCTTCCCAACGCGGGAAGGCGAGTTCTGGGAAGAAGACGCCGTGCGCCCGGAGCCCACCCTGCCTCAGAGGCGGGGAGGCTGAGAGAGGCAGGAGCGCACAGGTGAGGGAGAGCTGAGCTGACACACACCCGACCCTGCTGCTGTGCGTCAGGGAGCTGCAACCGAGCGCCCGGAGCTCAGCTCTGCATGTCTCCATGCTCACACCACGGGGGCTGCACTCCCTGCACGTGGCAGCTGAGGACGAGCTGGCCACGGCAAGCCATTCGCTTTCGGGAGCCGCTGACTCTGGTCTCCACCGTGTGCAGCCGGAAGCAGGAGCGTGCTCAGTGGATGATGGGATACGGTGCCCTGATGTCTGCTCCCATAACAGGGACAAGTTAGGGGCCTCGCTACAAAGTGTGAGCTCACAGAATTCACAGTTTATATCTGGGGTTAACTCTGCTGCGAGAGTCTAACAACAATCTCAGTGGTGTTAAATGTATCCAACACTACATGATGAGAGCCCGGCTGAATCGGGAATGGAGACCTAATCTGGCATCACTGTTGATAAAACATGTGTGGCAGGAATGTGTGACTTTTAAACTGCTGTAACTTTTACATGTTTTACAATGTAGCTACACCTCCAGGGCCCTAGCAGCGTCAGCACTAACTCTCGTGTATGTCCACTGGCTAGCACACGTGCCGGATAAATATTTCTTAACAAATGAATGATTCCGGCCAGCGCTGCGGCTCACTAGGCTAATCCTCTGCCTTGCAGCGCCGGCACACCGGGTTCTAGTCCCGGTCGGGGTGTGGGATTCTGTCCCGGTTGCCCTTCTTCTAGCCCAGCTCTCTGCTCTGGCCCAGGAGTGCAGTGGAGGATGGCCCAAGTCCTTGGGCCCTGCACCCCATGGGAGACCAGGAGAAGCACCTGGCTCCTGGCTTCGGATCAGTGTGATGCACCGGCCACAGTGCACCGGCTGCAGCGGCCATTGGAGGGTGAACCAACGGCAAAAGGAAGACCTTTCTCTCTGTCTCTCTCACTGTCCACTCTGCCTGTCAAAAAATTTTAAAAAATAATAAAAAATAAAAAAACTGAATGATTCCCTTTCTCTATAGAGATAGAAGAGGAGCCAGTGAATTAACTCACTCTCTGAAGTCAAGTCACTTGGGTGCTTGTAGCTTTGAGGTATTTCCTGTCATCTAATGCACTGACCATCGCTCCCAGCGGGTTTTATCTACCAGAATCATCCACATGGAATTGCCCCACAAGTCTGCTTTAATGCCCATTTATTCAAGAATTATATGCCATTCCCTTAGGCTGCAAAGTAAACTCTGGGGCACACAGGTCTGTAAGAGATGCTGTACCGCCCCTTCGGGGCCCCACGTTCTGGGGGGAACACTCACTGGACAGACAGCCACCACATCAACATATAAAGGTGCGTGCACACCTTCTCTGAAGCCGAAACCGAAGGTGAGTTAGGAATCACGTGGGCACAGCGGGAAGAGCAACCTACACAAAGAGCACCAAGACGCAGACAACACGAACTCCAACATGACGAAGTCCCCTGGGGCAAGCCCCGGTGCCGCACAGAGGCCACCAAGGAGGGGTGGGGAGGAAACACGGCCGGAGTCCTGTTTAAGAGGCTAAGTGAAACGAGGGCCAGGAATGCTTTAACTAGAAAAGTTCATGGAAAATGGAATTTTTAAAGATTGCTACTACAGGGCTGGCGCTGTGGCACAGTGGCTTACACCTCTGCCACACCAGCATTCCACGTCACAGCACTGGTTTGGGTCCTGGCAGCTGCTTCTGATCCAGCTCCCTGCTAATGTGCCTGGAAAAGCACTGGAGGATGGCCCAAGTACTTAGGCCCCAACCCCCCAGGGGGACCTGGATGGAGTTCTAGGCTCCTGGCTTTGGCATGGCCCAGCCCCAGCCATTGCAGCCATCTGGGGGGTGGATTAGCAGTCGGAAGATGGATCTCTTTCTCTCCCTGTCACTCTGCTTTCAAATGAAAATATTTGTAAAAATTGTTATTATGAAAAAACTATGCATGGATTTTATCATTTTTTTGTACCAGAATTAACTTATCTTGAGCTTGCAACTCCCATGAAGTTTTTGGAGTGACTTTGTGTTTTCTGGTGACATCTTTCAGAGACTGTGCAGGAGCAGACTCTGATCCGGACAAGCCATCAGCAGGCTCTGACAGCTCTGCTGGAAGTAGATGGACGCAGCCCAGCCAGAGCCTGCAACAGAGCAGACCCATCTGGGACCAGAGCTCAGTGGGACCCACTGCACTGCGGTTGATGGACCAGACACAGGGGTGAGCACCTGTGAGAGCTCCCTGGCCAGGCAGGTCGGGAGACATCATTCACAGTGCAATGACTTTGCCATTTTTATCCCCATCCCAGATGTCGCTCTCAGCTTCAGACTAACTCATCCCTGCCTGCTGGAAACCTCCATCCCAAGACTCCCCAGCAAATGCAACCAATGTGTCCACAGCTGAGATCATGTCCCCCAGACCAATCACAATGATACACGCACAGTGCCGCCTCAGCTGATTCCTGACCACAGCAAATGTTCCTCCTGCTTGCTGCTCAGCCGAGGTGGTTGATTTCATGTCAGCTGGGCTGTGGTGTGGGGTCTCCGGATACCTGGTCAAACCTTCAGGCTGTGTCTGTGAGGGTGCTTTCGGGAGAGACTGACACATGAACAGGTGCACTGAGTACAGCAGGCAGCAGCCCCAGCAGGAGTGGGCCACACCATCAGGTGTCAGATGTGTCGCTCCCAGGGAGGCTGAGACAGGGCCCACCTCCAGCAAGTGCCTCAACAGTGACACTGAGCTAAGCCCACAGCTCCCACAGTAGAGGGAACACCTGATAGCCAGGCTTCAAGAGACTGAAAGAAGCAGAAGTTTCCAGTTACTAGAAGAGCTGTGCTTAAAAATCCACCAGACAGCGAGGATAACACTGACCCGAGCACCTGGCACTTGGGCGTGAGGGCAGTAGGAGAATGGACAGCTTCCACCTGGCAGCCCTGGAAAAAGCGGACTCACAGTAGCCACTGGACAATGAGGAAAGCAGGAAAGATATTGAGAGAAGAGCTCGGGGAGGCAGGAAGGGTTGACCAGGGAGAGGGACGGCCACAGGGCCCGTGTGGGGAGGAGGAATGTATCCCTTTGAGCTGTGACCAAGGCAAAAAGGAAGGCCAGCTTCATGGTGGACTCAGTTCTTGTCCTGCAGGAGAAAGCCAGCTGTAGGAACACAGCTGTGACTCCAGCCTTCATCCCCGAGTAATGACTGGACGACAGACAACTCTACCATATGTTCCTGTACTCTCTGTGGGTCAGAACAGAGACAGTCTGATAGGGCTGGTGCATTTGTGTGAGGTTGATTATTTATTTGAAAGGCAGAGAGAAAGACACACACACACAACACACACACACACACACACACACACAGAGAGAGAGAGAGAGAGAGAGAGAGAGAGAAATCAACCTTCCATACACTGTTTCACTTCCCAAATGCTGGTAACAGCTGGGACTGGGCCAGACTGGAGCCAGGAGCTAAGAAATCTTTCTGGGTCTCAAGTACAATGACCCAAGTACTGTGCCACCACCTGTTGCCCCCTCAGTACATACGAGCAGGAGGCTGGATTGAAAGTGGAGTACCTGGGACTCGATCCAGGCACCCACTATGGATGTGGGTGTCCCCAGACGTAGCTTTAACCATGGTGCCAAATGCCTGCCCCTCATGCGGCTGGGTCTTTGTGAGCCAATCACTGTTTCTTTCCTAGGCCCCGTAAGCTGTCATCTTAGTCCTCTGTTCTGCATTCTCACCAAGAATGGCCATGGAGGCCACTGCTCTGTGACAGGCAGAAGGCACTGCATCTGGCCTCTCACACTGGGGTCTCCGCCAGTCACCCAGAGTCTCCGATTTTCACAAAGCCCCAGCCTGCAAGCTTACCTCACACAGAGGGAGGCTTGCTTGAGGCCGGAGCATCGGAACTCACACGACCAGCAGAAGAGGGGCTCAGCGTTGAAGCCCCACCTTCTCTCTGCTGTTCATGCTGTGTGTGTGGCCCAGAACATGACAGCTGAGCCCTGGCCCTGCCCTATCACTGCTGTGACCGCGAGATGCCTACAGGAGCTGCTCCATAATTAGCTCCTCCACGCACCTCGCAGGCTGCTGCTGATGCTGAGTGACCAGACACGCGTGAAGCATCCCATGGTCCCACTCCACAGCAGGCATGCAGTAGTGATTGGCTTTTATCATTCCCAGATAACATACGATGACAAACTGATGACCTTAATATTTAAAATGTCCTTAAATCTCCACAACAACAAAACAAAAACCCAGTTAAGAGATGGGCAAAGGACTTAAACAGACATTTTTCAAAAGAGGAAATCTGAATGGCCAACAGACACATGAAAAAACATTCAGGATCACTAGCTGTCAGGGAAATGCAAATCAAAACCACAATGTTTCACCTCACCCTAGTTAGAATGGCTCACATACAGAAATCAACAAACAATAGATGCCAGGGAGGATGTGGGGCAGAAGGTACCCTAATCCACCGTCGGTGGGAATGTAAACTAGTAAAGCCACAACGGAAGATGTATGGAGATACCTCAGAAATCTGAATATAGACCTAGCACATGACCCAGCCATCCCACTCCTGGGAATTTACCCAAGGGAAATGAAACCAGTAAGCGAAAGAGCTGTCTGCACCTCCACTTAACTGCAACTCAATCACAATAGCTAAGACATGGAATCAACCAAATGCCCATCAACTGAAGACTGGATAAAGAAATTATGGGATATGTACACTATGGAATACTACACAGCCGTAAAAAATGAAATCCGGTTATTTGCAACAAAATGGACCAATCTGGAAAACTTCATACTTAGTGAAATAAGCAAGTCCCAAAGAGGCAAATACTATATGTTCTCCCTGATCCCTGAGAACTAATAATGTACCCAAAACAAAAGCTGTAGAAAATGAAATTGACACTTTGAGAAACAATAACTTGAACAGCCCTCATCTTGACTGTCAAGGAAAAGTTTCATATTTTTATTTTTTTTATTGTTTTTCTTTTTTTTTCTTCCTACTATATGTTGAACTCTTTACTTAACATAGAGTTAATCATATATATAAAGTCAATTGAAAATAGACCTCAGTTAAAAGTTAGAGGGGGAATAAGAGAGGGAGGAGGAAGTTTGTAGCTGTAAAGCTGTAAAATGCCATCTTAATTGTTAAAGTGATCACATTAAGTGTCACAGTGAACATATGGATAGGATCAAATGATAAAGAGCCATATAAATAGCATCAAGTGTCTGGTAATAATAATAGAGGGAATTAAAAAGGAGGGAATGTCCAACATGGGAAGCAATCCACACAGCAGACTCATAGGATGAGAATCACTTTAAGTAACACTCTGACCTCAGAATCAGCCCTTAAGGCATTTGGATGTGGCTGAAAAGCCCATGAGAGTATTTCAGGTATGAAAAGCCAAGACACTATGGCAAAAATATCCTACTTGAAGGATCTCTGTGAGACCCCAGTGGAAAAAAGGGGCCATCAAAGAAGGATGTATTTTTCTCTGAAGGGACAAGAGAACTTCTACTTTGCTTATGGCCTTGTCTAAATACTGACAGAGTTTATGGTTACAAAAGGCTTCCATAGCCTTGGCAGCTCATGGCAAGAGACTCGGGTGATCACTGACATCATAAATAAGAGTGTTAATTGTTAAATTAACAACAGAAGTCACTGTGCACTTGCTCCCCATGTAGGACCTCTGCCCTTAAAGATGTACTATAAGAATTAACTGCAAAACTTGTTCTGAAACAATACTTTTTACATTGTGTGTGTATATGTGTGCAAACTTTATCTTTATTTAGTATAGATATATTCTGTATATCAAGTTAATTTAAATGAATCTTAAAGAAGAATGGGATGGGAGAGGGAGTGGGAAGTGGGACGGGAATAGGGGAGGGAGAGTGGGTATGGGGGGGAAAGTCACTGTATTCCCAAAGTTGTACCTATGAAAATTGTATTCATTAAATAAAAGCCTAAAGAAAACACAAGCAGCAATCAAACAAAATGAATACAATGGACTTGGCCAAAATTAAAAAGTTTTGTGCTGTAAATGGCACTTATAAGGAAGTAAAAAAAAATAAAATAAATAAAATGTCTTTACTTGGAGCTGGCATTGTGGCACAGTGGGTTCAGCCACTGCTTTCAATGATGGCATTCCGTATGAGCCACAGTTTGTGACCCTGCTGCTCCATTTCAGAGTCAGCTCCTGCTATGGCCTAGGAAAGCAGCAGAAGATGGCCCAAGTGCTTGGGTCCCTTGGTTTCTGGCTTCAACCTGGCCCAGCCCCTGCCAATGTGGCCATCTGGGGGAGTGAACAAGTAGATGGAAGAGTTCTATGTATCTATGTATCTATCAATGTATCCATTTATCTATCAGTGTATCTGTGTATCTATCAGTGTATCTATGTATCTATCAATGTATCTATTTATCTATCAGTGTGTCTATGTATCTATCAGTGTATCTATGTATCTATCTATTTCTGTCTCACTGGACTGCTTTTTAAGTAAGTAAATAAATCTTTACAGAAAGTCTTTACCTGAATCGAGGCCTGTCCTGTCGGGTGCTATAGCTGCAGTTTCCTCTCTCTTATTCCCCCTGAGCTGTGCTGCTTGGGTTTGCACCTGTCCTTTTCAAAACCACCCCCTAGATTCCACTGGATTTGAAAGCAATAACGTCTCCATTTTCCTTCATTGGGGAAACTTCGAGGACTCCTTGACTGCCCTGGGCGAGGTTCTCCTGACTCAGCCTCAGGGGTCACAGCCACTTTACACAACCTGTCCCCTGCCAGCCTGGGTGACGCCAGCACCTCCCTCCCACAAACCTTTCTCCTATTTCCATTCTTGCAGGGTTCCACTCTGCGGTTCAAGGATCTCCCTGCACCCACGCGCCTTCTTTCTGGGGGAGGAAGACGGTGCAGGCCATGTTGCTGGGTCTAAGTCCCCTCTAGATGAGTATCTGTCTCTTTGAAATAGCGTGGAACTTTAAAGACACTCCCTAACCTGACTTTCGCCAGGCCACACCGAGCCCTCTGGGCAAAGTCGGGGCCATCACTTGGGTTCAAGTCCACTTATTCGCATGTTTGCAAGGTGGTCAGTGAGTTAACACTCTTCCTCGCCGTACTCCAAGGACAGGTCTCAAGTGGGAATTCTATCTCCCCGGGCTTCTCCGTGGGAGGGGCGAGAGCTCCATCTGCACGCGTGCTCTGCCTGGCACGCAGGCTCAGTGACCACTAGCTGGGACTGCTTTCTGAGGCAAAGACTGTGCCTTGGCTTTGTCAGCAGTCACAGGACGTGGCACAGCAGGGGCGCAGCAGGCTGAGCTCACCCAGAGCTGGGCAGCTCCACGGTGTCTCATGGGCAAGGCCGGCGTGCAGGGCGGGCGCGGTTCCTTTGTGTTCTGTGTCATCAGAAATGCGTTGTTTCCTCTTCTGAAGGACTCCCCCTGGAGGAGAGGGGGAGGGGCGAGACAGGCACCACGTGGACGTGGCCAGCAGGCTTTGTGCGGAAGGCGGGCGGCCAGGGCAAGGGAGCACGACTCAGAAACGCCGCGGTTCCGTGTCTTCTCTGCAAGTTCGTTAACCTTGTGTGCACCTTTCTGCTTGAAGGGGTCGATTTTCTCCACTCTTGAATAAACTAACGGGGAATGGAAGAAATGACGAGACAGCCGTAAGCAAACGGAATCGTCCGGCACCGCCTCAGGTCGTGTGTGTCTGGTGAGATGGCGCTCGGTCCCTCTAACCTGTCTTCAAACGTATGCACGACATGGGTGTCCCTTCCACGCTCCTCACAGGTAGCCAGGGCGGGGGGGGGCGCGGGGGGGCTGCGACTTCACCTTGGACAGCAGGGCCGAAGTTACACCCGCACAGGAACTTCCGACCCCATCCCTGGGACAAGTTCAGCTCAGTCCTGACCAGCAGTGATGTGAAACCCCCCACGCTTACAAGAATCTTACAGTAATCACCCACGCACGGAAAACGTGCAGTGTGCAGCCAAGGTAGACAAGGGCGGCTGCTTCTAGAAGCTTCTGCAGGTGGTTGGCATCACACTGGCCACAGGCCTGGCCGTGCAGGTATGACACTGCTGTCACCACTGCTGATGGGCAGCCTGGTTTGCCACAAGGTGCCCGTTGTAGGAGACACATTCGTAGCTGCTGGTGCTGTTCACTGGGTAGGCGTGGCCCCACCACAGGGGTGCACGGGTCACGAGCGAACTTCTCTGTAGCAGCAGCTGAACACGAGGACCATGATGCAGATGAGCGCCGTGAGCCTCAGTGCCCACTTCATACACGACGCCCAGGGTCCCCAGTTCTTCTCGTGGTCCTGACCGCCCCCGTTCAGCCCGGGAAGCAGCAGCTGGAGCGGCTCTCTGGATCATTGTGCCGAGGCACGAGCCCAAGCCGGAGATCCTGCACACCCATGGACGCTCTTTGGTCTATGAGCCACACAGACCCCGCCATGCCTGCGCCTCCAGGCTCCCCTGCCCAGCCCGCCCTGCTGGGCCCTCATGCCAGGCTGCCTTCGTCCTCCTCTGCCTCAGTGGAGTCCTGCAGGCGCCGCAGCCCATTTCATTCGCTAGGACGCCGTGTCCTTCCAGACCAGGCTGCTGTGTGGGCTGTGCTCTCTCTGACTACGACATCTCAAAGGCTTGGGTGTTCTCTCCCAGCCAGCGTTTTCCCAAGCCCTTGCTATGTTCAGCAGATGGCCCCTGAGGAGCGCCCGTGTGAGCGCACGGCTGACACACCTGAGCGCGTGCTGAAGACACTTAGCAGGCAGAGGGAAGGAAGCCCACACTCAGGTGTTCTGGGAAGGCCGCTGGGCGTGCGTCAGCTGCCCCGGCGCCGTCAGCCACGTGGGAAGGACTCTGTGTCAGCAATTCGTGCAGGCGGACGGGAACTTCCCGCACGGGACGGGGTTCAGAAGCGTGTGGGAGGGCTTCCCAGAGGTCAGCAGAAACCTTCCAGTAGCAGCTCCGATGGGAACTGGAGGCAAAACCAGATTAGAGGTGGAGGTAGCTGGAGAGTTAAAATATCCTGACTTACATTTGAGCGGAGTGGATATCCGAGCACATTTAAAATCGTGGAGGAAATGACGGGAGGGGTAGAAACCACGAGAGCCACTCTGGAGAGGCAGGAAGGGGCCACGCCGGGAGACTGCCTGGAAAGCTACCCAACGCGCACACAGCGTCCACCTGCTGTCACGACGGTCACTCATCTCACAGAACAGAGGCTTCCCTGCTGATATTTCTTAACCACAGGGAGAAGGAAGACATTCTATACAGTCTACACACATGGAGACTCGAACATGTTGGTGGAAAATGCTACTAACATCCCTTATTTTGTCCATGCAGTTTTTCATAAGCAGTAATTCCCTGAAGACCCCTCTGTACATGGATTTCATGACTTTGGTGACAAGTAAACTCATCTTGTAATTCTATTTTCCGTGACCTTCTCGAAGCACCCTCATGTTTATAGTTAAGCTTATATTTAGTTCCTGGGGGCCAGTTCTTTACTGTATCTGGAAAGAAACCAACTTAACTCTGAACATTTTTAATGCCAGGTGCTAATTCCACCAGAAACTGACTTGGGTCGAGCGTGGTGCCCTGTAACTTTTAAGATCAGTTACTTGGAAACGACATAGAGAATTTCCAACTTTCAAACAGTTAACTGGTACCAAATAACCTTTATTAGGATGCTGAGTGGGATGAGGATGCAAAGAATAATTTCAACATGAAGACTCTTTCTTGCAACCTCCCATTCCTTCTGCCTCAGGACCCTGGAGGGAAACTAAGGACACAGGAGGTGCTCACGGGCGTTCAGCAGATGGGAGTGGGGCCCACGCACCCCAGGAGGGTCTCTGCTGAAGCAGGCAGGCCCTTCCCGCCACTGACCAGTCGGCATTTCTAACTGTCCCGCGAAGCTTCCACCGCGATGCTTTACTTCCAGAACAGCCAACCCTGCTTGCTTCCACATCCGGGCACATGAACTCAGCAGGTGGCGCCTGAATTGAAGTCTCCACCGTCAGTTTGCATGAGCAGCACAAGACAGACAGAAATCACGACTCAGACCGCAGCCTGGACACTTCCGGTGCTGCGGATTAAGTTCAGAGATGGCCGCCAGGCTCGTCCTGCACAAGTGCTAGGCTTATTGTGCCTCAGGTTCCCCCTGCTCAGCGTCGGGCAAAACCTCCTCCCCTGCGCCCCCGCCCACCCTGCTCCCTGAGCAAGAGGGGGCTGTGATGGCCTTGCGCTGGGCGCAGACGAGAGGCACTGCTATGTCCACAGTGCGGGCGTGAGAGCTACCCTCTCAGCCCCAGAAACGAGAGAGCTAAGGACTAAAGACACGTAGCTGACGGAAGAGGGAAATATTGAAAACTGTCTCATGTTTCACCTCAGTCTCAAATCTTTTTTTTAAGAGGGAAAATGCTTTATTCTAAATGAGCTTAGATCTCTTGGGCAAATTCTCCCTCAGGTTACAGTGAGAAACTGTCCCTTAGTCATTGAACCATTGTCCAGGTCTTTGAGGGAATGTCAATTTCGTAAAAGGTGCTCATAGATAGGATAAAGGTTAGTAATGTGACAAACTGTAAAGACGGATGACCTTGCCATCAGTCTCTCATGCAAAATTCTTTTTGGAAAAAAAAAAGATTTATTTTTGTTTGAAAGGCAGAGCAACAGCGAGAGAGGAAGAGAGACAGAGAAAGAAAAAGAATGACAGAGAGACAGAGAGAGAGAGAGAGAGAGAGAATCCTCCGTCCTCCAGTTCACTCCCCAAAGAGGCCACAACTGCCAGATCTGGGCCAGGATGAAGCCAAGAGCCAGGAGCTGCAGTCCGGTCCCCTCCACGGTTAGCAGGGCCCCAGCACGCGCCACATCCACGGCCTTCTCGGGCGCCTTAGCAGGAAGCTGGACCGGAAACGGAGCAGCCAGGACTCCACCCAGCGCTCTGCGGGGTTGGCTTAGCTCTCGGAGCCACTACCCCAGCACCCCCGTGCACAGCTCTTGGACAAGCGCCAGTGTCAGAGGCGTAGAAGCAAAGGGTCCCTGATACTAATAAAGATGGAATGAGGAGTTTCGTTTCCATTTTGGGAAGGTCTTAACAAGGTGTCTGAAAAGGCTCCTTCACAGACGTGATCAGACAAGGGTGCTCACTGAACAAATCCAGATCTGAGTGAACTTTGAAGCAGCAGAGTCTCAGGGTCGTATCCGAGGCTAACGCGGACCCGAGGAGCCATCGGCTATGGCTGGCTCCCAGCTTCAGTCTGGCCCAGGCCTGGCCGTCGCAGACGTCTGGGGAGTACGCCAGCAGACGGGAGCCCTCCCTGCCCCTCTCCGTCCTTCTCTCCCTCTCTCTCTCATCTCCCCGACTCTGCTCCGCCAGTCTCCCCATTCGGCTTCCCCACTGCACCTCCACGGCGCCTCTGTCTCTCTTTGCTCCCTCTGTGTGGACCTGCTCGGTCTCTGCTGGACTCCTGGGCTTCTCCATGCGAAACCCTCGCGCCTCTGTCACCGGCCCGTATCCCCTTTCCTTATTAACTATCTATTTCCCCCGTGACTCGAACGTCCTGTTGCTATGCTGCCATCTTGGCCCCGCCCCTCAATCTCAAATCTATCATGATTGTTTTTATGCTTTTTCCCCATAAAAGTGAGAATCTCACAGGAAATTGATGTGCAGGCAGGGTACGAGGGCTGGTAAACGCCCACCAACAACGAGGAGGCGACAGAGCCAGAGCCGGCAGGTTCTCCCCGGGTGGCTTCTACCCCTCTGGCCCCTCGGCCCCTGCGTTTACTCACATCCCTGCCCAGGAGGGACAAGGATTTCCCAGAACACGCAGTCTGTCGCTGCCAAGGACAATCGGGGTGAGAGGGTCCACGCTGTGTCCAGAACCACCGTGAGCCCCCCAGCGGAGGGACCCCCAAACGCCTGGGAGGCCTTCAGTTTCCCCGGGGGCCATGTTCCCATGTGGAGCCAGGACCTTCACGTGGCGCGGTGATGCAGGCCGCAGCGGCGCGCTCGTCGAATGACTGCAGCGTGACGGCGACCGTTTCACTGCTCGGATCATCACCCAGCAGTTCAGGCACCGCGGCCGCCGCTCAGGGCCGCCGGCTCCTCCGCCTACACCCGGCTCCGGGCAGGCCGTGCTCTTCCGTCTCTTTCTTTAACGCACATGCACAGCCCGTGTGATCACAGTGTGCATGTGTGTGTGTGATCACAGTGTGCATGTGTGTGTGTGCATGTGTGTATGTGTGTGTGATCATAGTGTGCACGTGTGTGTGCGTGTGTGGTCACAGTGTGCACGTGTGTGTGTACGTGTGTGGTCACAGTGTGCATGTGTGTGTATGTGTGTGTGCGTGTGTGTGATCACAGTGTGCATGTGTGAGTGATCACAGTGTGCATGTGTGTGTGTGCGTGTGTGTGGTCACAGTGTGCACGTGCGTGTGTGTGGTCACAGTGTGCACGTGTGTGTGTGATCACATTGTGCATCTGTGTGTGTGTGATCACAGCGTGCATGTGTGTGTGTGTGGTCACAGTATGCATGTGTGTGTGTGCGTGTGTGTGATCACAGTGTGCATGTGTGTGTGTGCGTGTGTGATCACAGTGTGCACGTGTGTGTGTGATCACAGTGTGCTTGTGTGTTTGTGCATGTGTGTGTGCGTGTGTGTGGTCACAGTGTGCATGTGTGTGGTCACAGTGTGCACGTGTGTGTGTGTGCGTGTGTGATCACAGTGTGCACGTGTGTGTATGTGTGCGTGTGTGTGGTCACAGTGTGCACGTGTGTGTGTGAGATCACAGTGTGCATGTGTGTGTGTGATCACAGTGTGCATGTGTGTGTATGTGCATGTGCGTGTGTGTGATCACAGTGTACATGTGTGTGTGATCACAGTGTGCACATGTGTGTGTGCATGCGTGTGATCACAGTGTGTGTGTGTGATCACAGTGTGCATGTGTGTGTGATCACAGTGTGTATGTGTGTGTGTGGTCACAGTGTGCACGTGTGTGTATGTGTGTATGGTCACAATGTGCATGTGTGTGTGTGATCACAGTGTGCATGTGTGTGTGCATGTGTGTGCATGTGTGTGGTCACAGTGTGCACGTGTGTGTATGTGTGTGTGTGGTCACAGTGTGCACGTGTGTGTGTGCGTGTGGTCACAATGTGCACGTGTGTGTGCGTGTGTGTGGTCACAGTGTGCACATGTGTGTGCGTGTGTGTGGTCACAGTGTGCATGTGTGTGTGTGCGTGTGTGTGGTCACAGTGTGTATGTGTGTGTGTGGTCACAGTGTGCACGTGTGTGTGTGTGTGGTCACAGTGTGCACGTGTGTGTGTGTGTGTGTGGTCACAGTGTGCGTGTGTGTGGTCACAGTGTGCATGTGTGTGTGTGCGTGTGTGTGACCACAGTGTGCACGTGTGTGTGTGTGGTCACAGTGTGCGTGTGTGTGTGTTCACAGTGTGCACATGTGTGTGTGTGTGGTCAGTGTGCACGTTTGTGTGTGGTCACAGTGTGCATGTGTGTGTATGTGTGTGTGGTCACAGTGTGCACGTGTGTGTATGTGTGCGTGTGTGTGTATGTGTGTGGTCACAGTGTGCATGTGTGTGTGTGCGTGTGTGTGGTCACAGTGTGCATGTGTGTGTATGTGTGTGGTCACAGTGTGTATGTGTGTGTGCGTGTGTGTGGTCACAGTGTGCACGTGTGTGTATGTGTGCGTGTGGGTGGTCACAGTGTGTGTGTGTGCGTGTGTGTGATCACAGTGTGCATGTGTGTGTGTGCGTGTGTGTGGTCACAGTGTGCATGTGTGTGTGTGTGTGTGTGGTCACAGTGTGCATGTGTGTGTGTGTGCGTGTGTGTGATCACAGTGTGCACGTGTGTGTATGTGTGTGTGCGTGTGGTCACAGTGTGCACGTGTGTGTGTGTGGTCACAGTGTGTATGTGTGTGTGTGTGCGTGTGTGTGTGTGGTCACAAGGGGCCGTGGGAGGCTGGGTGAGGAGTGCGGAGCAGCCAGGACTCGGATGAAGCACTGTGGCAGGGTCTGTGGCCTCCCAAGCAACGGCCTGACCTGCTGGGCCCCAGCACCCACCCTGGGGCTGGTCCCCGACGCCTGCTGGGGTCCCGTCAGCTCCAGTGGGCATCCTTCCACCACATCGAGTCTGACTCCGGCTCCTACAACATCACCGCGTGCATCCCCAACCTGCGGTGGTGGGCAGCAGCGAAGGGTTACACTGGCCAGCTCATGAGTGCATCTGCCACAGTCTGCTGGTCCCCACACCCTGCCACTTGTCCCCAAAGTCTCCATGCTGTCACCCACAGGAACCCCCTTGCTGTCCCCAATCCCCCAGGATCCTCTCTGATCCTGCCCCACCTTTGGAGTGGACTTCCTTTGCACTAGGACAAGACAAGGATGGTCATTTATGTCATCTGCTGATGGACACGGCTTTCCCAAGCCATGAAATTCACCTGCATTTAAAACTCACCTGCACTGTCACCAAAATTTAAATGAACTGTGGAAAACAATTTTGCAACCTGCCTACCAAGGGTTAATGCTCCGTGGTGAGAGAACACGGGAGCTGCTTGTCAGCTGAGCACTGGGTCCTGCGTGGGGTCCCCAGCGTCAGGATGGGAAGGGCTGGAAAGGAGAAGGCTGGGAAGAGAGACACAAACAGGACAAGGCTGCGGGCGAGGGGCTGAAATGAGGAGGGGGTCCCGCTGAGAGGTAACAGGAGGAGGGAACTTGGCTTTGTCCCAGGCTCGGGTTTTACACTGAGGCGAAGGCTAGGAGCAAGGGGCAAGGGAGTGGAAGAAGTGTGGGCAGCTGGAATCCCTAGCCAGTGCCTCCTCTCCTGGTCACTGTGACAAAAGACCCCACGTGGTGGGCACACGAAGCAGCCCCCAACCCTGGATAGACAGCTCGAGCGTGGATCTGATGAGCTGCGGGAGACAGCGGGAACAGGGACCCAGGGCGTGTGCACACGTCCTGCGGCCACCAGTCAGCACTGGTGCCAGGGCACCCCGGGGCCCCGCAGACAGGCTCTCGCCAGCCCTGCTGGGAAGCCCCAGAGGTGGGACGTGAGCGATGGGATTCGCAGGTGGGGGCCACGAAGGACCAGGGTGTGCAAGAGAGGAAAGCATCGGGGTAGAGCTAGCTCCAAGGGCGGGGTGGGGGCAGGGGTGGGTGTGGGTGTGCAGAGGTTCAGCCAGGAGAGCTCCAAGGGCAGGGTGAGGGAGGGGTGCAGAGGCGCAGCATGGAGAGCTCACAGGGTGGGGTGGGGGTGGGGTGCAGGGGTGCAGCAGAGAGCTCCAAGGCCCGGGTGCTGTGCTGAAGGTTGCAGACGCACAGCAAATGCCCCTAAGATCCAAACGTCCCAGGGATCCACGTTTGCATGCCAGAATGTCCCAGAAATGTCAACAGAGGTGTCTTTCCTTATCAATTTGTCCTTGGGGCCAGTGCACGCGACCCAGCTTTCGCCCTAATGACTGCTGTCCATCTGTCCTTCCCCACAAAGACCAAGGCAGCTGTGCTGCTCTACCCCCGGGCCCCTGACAACTTCCCGAGTTCCCAGCACCACAGGAGACCAAGGCCTCGCCTGCCGCCGCCCACCGCGAAGGGGCAGACAGCGGTTGGCGGAGCCGGGCCCGGAGGAAGTGGACGCCGGCACCTCTGCTTTAGGTCACGGGCTCAGCCCGCTCTCTGCTGCATCTGAGCTCCTGAAAGTCACTGAACTAAGTCACGAGGAAAGAAGCAAGTCTCCAAAGGCAGTTTTTCCTTTACAAAGAGCGCGCGCCGCATATTTGCTTGAAAAAATCAGTAATCTTAACATCACGTTAAAATCCAAACCTAAGTGCACTGACTTCTTTAAATCTTAAAATACAAGCCACAAATATTTGTGCACACATTCTTCTTAAAATGGTCCAAGGGCCGCGCTGTGGCGTAGCAGGTAAAGCTGCTGCCTGCAGTGCCGGCATCCCATATGGGCGCCAGTTCGAGTCCCGGCTGCTCCACTTCCAGTCCAGCCCTCTGCTATGGCCTGGGAAAGCAGTGGAAGATGCCCAAGTGCTTGGGCCCCTGCACCCGCGTGGGAGACCTGGAATACGCTCCTGGCTCCTGGTTTTGGATCGACGCAGCTCTGGATGTTGCGGCCAATTGGGGAGCGAAACAGCAGATGGAAGACCTCTCTCTCTGCCTCTCTCTCTCTCTCTCTCTCTCTCTCTCTCTGCCTCTCTGCAACTCTGCCTTTCAAATAAACAAATAAATTTTTTTTAAAAATAAAATGACCCAAAAACTCGACATGAATTAAAGATCTGTTTCCAAGGAAGCAGCAGACACTTCAGTGCAGACCCAGCCCGAACTCCACCTGCCTTACGAGATCCGCACCCTCGGACAGCGGGATGACGGCAGCTGTGTCTCAGCCCGGACCTGCAGCCGCGACAATTGCTGCACCCCTGCACACGTCGCGGACCTGCTCATAACGTCGGGAGGGGAGGGGGAAGAGGCCACACAGCTTGAAAGTCCAGCCATCGGTTATTTCCTTACTGTGTGTGGGAGTGTGCCTGTGTGTTTGAGAAAAGTTACACTAAAGGATGAGTTTATTTTGGTGTCAAACAGAGCGAAACCACGCACACGGGAGATCTTCAAAAAGTTCATGGAAAACGCATACTGTGAACGACGATGCCTGGGTTAAAAATGTCTGCACGTGAGAGCTTACCTTCGAGCTGCCTGGCTCCTGAGGCCCCGCGAATGTGCACGGCTGAGAAAGTCAGCCCTCGAGAGCTGCTGCGACTCCCCAAGCCAGCCTTCTGCAGGCTCCTCCCTACCTGCCCGTCCCCTCCGGAACCCGACCCCGGACAGCCACGCCCACGGGGCTCACATCAGCCTTCCAGAGGTTCTCCCAGAGGGGCAGAGAGGCCACGCGACCTCGTCACAACCACACACAGCTTACACACGAGCGAGCTGGCTGGGCGTCCACGATGCTTTGTTTGAGGACGCTGAGACTCGAGTGTCCTACAGTTCCCACGTGTCACGAAATTTCCTTTTGATTCTTTCCAACCACCTCAGAACGTGAAAACATCCCTGGCTCAGGGGCCACGCACAGCCCCGTGACGGCAGCCACGGTCTGACCACGTGGGGCCGTGGTGTCCCCAACACCCAAGATCAGCAGAGGTGACCACTGTAACGATGAAACAGAAAGAGCCACAGGCTGGGCCCTGTCAACTGCGGGAGAAAATCCCAGGCGGACGAGGGAGAGGCGCCCGGCCCCTCCCCTGCACAGGCGCCGGGCACACGGCAGCCCCTCCCCTGCACAGGCGCCGGGCACACGGCAGCCCCTCCCGGGCGCTGGTGCAGCGTTCGGCTTTCTGGCCTTCAGTTCTTCCCCTTCCTGGGATGCTACCTCCCAGCGGGGCCCCCGGCGCTCAGTGCCCCTCCTGCTCTGAATTCCGCACAAGCAGAGTGCGTCGAGGCCTGATATCAGGGAGGACTTGGACAGACGCGGAGCCTGCTTCGAGGACAAACACCCCACAAGCTCACTCACGTCTGTCACTTGAGCACGCGTGCTGGTGACGGCTCCTCTGGGATCCACCTCGGCCACACGGTTTTCCTCAACCCCACGATGGAAAGTCGGGAAGCGTCCAGGCGTGGGGAGGGTTCTACGAGTGCGTCTCAGATTCTGCCCGCTTGTCCTGACGCTCATCAGTGAGTGGTGAGCTCCCTGCTTTTCACATTGAAAGAAGTCTGATTTCTGCTCAGGGATGCCAGGGAGCCTGACTCAGTCTCCATTTCTGCATGACCTCACCCTGGCAGCGCTGAGTAGGGCACACAATGAGGTCCTCTAGGGGATACTCATACGATTGCAAATTCTGTGCACTAGCTTTCACTTACAATCTGCAGAGAGAATTTCATACCAAATTTCTAAAAAAGTGATCACTTTCAAAAGTGTAGGAGAGAGAACTTAGCCTTCAGCGTTGGCCTGGCTTAGAGTCCCGGTTTGGAACTCTTCGAGCCCCAGTGTATCTTGGGAGCTATTGCTTACCATCACTAAGACTTTCACTTACATGGGTACCTCTCATTGCAATAACTCAATGCATATTCTAAATAATAAATATAAGATATGCATCTTTTCACCAAATTACTATTCCTCTTTTATTTCAGGTTGAACGTATGTAAATGGGGAGGGCTAAGCCACCGCTCGCAGCGCCAGCTTCCCACCCTGGAGAGTCGGGTCCGTCCCAGCCGCTCTGCCTCTGATCCAGGTCCCTGCTCAGGTCCCGAAGGCTGCAGACGCTGGTCCAAGTGCGTCGGCCCCTGCCATCCAGGGAGAGAGAAGCACGGAGCTCCGAGCTCCTGGCTTCATTCAGCCCAGCCCCGGCTGTCGTGGCCACCTGAGGAGTTAACCGGCGGATGGAAAGCTCTCTCTCTCCCTCTCTCTCTCACTCTGCCTTTCCAATCAGTAAACATTAGAACTGGGAAGACAGTCTGCAAAGTACAAAGAGCAAGCACTCAAACGTTTTGGGGAAATGCTGTGACGAGCACCGTCACTTAGCGGGAGCCTCTTAGGCACGCGCTCTGTGTTCTTGAACGTGGCAGCTATTTATGCCTTCAGGTCCAGATCCCAGCCTTGGGGCATCACTCATACCCCATGCACGGTACGGGGGTTCTGTCTCTAGCAATCACGACTCACAACGACTGTGTTAACCAAGTCCGGGAACTGACTATCCCTAGTTGGTGGGTGCTGAACACCACCAGGGAACTTCTTCTCCCCAGAGTAACCCAGAAACCCGGAAGGAGATCCCAGGCCGCCTGCCTCCAGACGCCGAGCCGTGGACCACTGCGCAGAGCCGTCTCTCAAAGCAGAAACCGTGCCCGACAGAGAGAGGTGTCGTCAGAGGGAGAACTTGGCGCTGCACAGGTGGTGTCGCATGTGGGTCAGTGTGTTCCTCACCCAACACCTGGGCGGCCTCCGGTGAGCAGGAGTGGGGTCGTGCCAGGCGGCTGCCGTCCAGAGCCTCTCGGCCCCTCCCCGGTGGCCCCCTGTCGTCTTATTCTGCCAGGAGGAAGCCGAGGCACAGACTTCCATGTGTCAGGGGGAACGAGGCCCAGCCCACCTTCTCTCCACGACGCCCCACAATGCGCCTGGTGGGAGGGGCTCCCCGTGCCTAGGGGGCAGGCACGTGCTCTGGCGGGAGCCTGAGCTGTCCCCACAGAGCTACAGAGGACGGCGCTCACAGGGTGGAGACCGGAGCCAGCCGTGCGGCTGGGAGGTTGTAGGATTAGGTCAGGACCCCACGATGGAATCCTGGAGGTTTGATCGGGAGGAGAGACCATGTGCACAGACACACACGTCCCTGCTTCTGCCGTGGGGGCTCTGCCGGCGGGAAGCCACCAGCAGAGGAGAAGCCGAGAGCGCCCACCTCCAGCACCGGGAGCTGAAGTTACCGCCTCTTCCTCACAGCGCCGGCTGCCGGCTGCCGGCGTTCGGTCTCCGCAGTGACAGCCGAGGAGCCCGGCCCCTCGGGAACTCGGGTGCTCGGGGACCTTTCACGGTGCCGTCATTTTTCCTCCACTTTGCAGCGAACGGAGCGGCTGTTTGCCCATTTTGTGCTGCTAGTTCTCACCCGGGTTCTCCTACTTAGATTCCCGGCTGAGATATTTCATGCTAGTCCCATGAGGACCTCAGAACTCGCCATTTCGATCGCTGTGCCGGATGAAATGGCTCAGTGTTGAGACAACCATAGCTGGGGCAGTGAGGCAAGGAAAGTGGATGTGGCGACAGCGACAGCGGCCGGGGTCCCCTCTGCCGAGCACATCCCCACGTGACTCCAGCCACCAAGACCCCCAACATGCTGGCGAGGCAGAGTCGTCGCTGAATGAGGCCCCGGCGCCACAGGTGCCCAGACCCCGGTACGGGAGCCTGCCCTCCTCCTGGGCCTCCCTCCCAGGGCACCTGGGTCACTCAGGTCATACACAGGACCAGCAGGAACGTGGCTGTGTTGCCAGGGAAGCCACGGCGATGCCAGGGGGCTCACGTGGGCCGGGCAGGGGCTTGGTGGGCTGCTGTCCATCTGCCTCTGCATGGACTCCCACGGCCACACCTGCAAGTCGTCTCTCGTCCTCAAAGTGAGGAGGTGGAGCCGTGGCCCCTGATGTCCCTCCTGGCTCTGAAACGCCAGAGTTCTAACCACTTTATAAATTTTTTAAAAATTTATTTGAAAGGCAGAAACAGGCAAGAGAGATCTTTCATCTGCCGATCCACTTTCTAAATGTCCATATCAGCTGGCCCTGCGCTAGACCGAAGTCGGATCCCCCAGGTAGAGGGCGGGACCTGCTTCGGCCACCAGCCACTGCCTCCTTGGGTTCACATTAGCAGGAAGCTGGACTCAGAGGGTCAGGCAAGACCCGAACCCAGGCACTTCTTTCAGGGGGCTCAGACGTCCCAAGCTGCGCCTTAACCACCGAGCTATGCCCAGCCCCTCGGAGCTATAACTTCTAAAGCCTGGGAAAGAGTCAGGTTTGGACAAGCTGGTGGCACGGGGTGGGGAGCAGCTGGCAGAACTGGGACAGTCACTGCTGCACCGTTTGTAACAGGAGGCCAGAAGCCTAAACACTCGGCCACCGCGCGGAGTCACTGCCCTGAGGAGAGGAGCAGCTCCGAGCCTGGCTGTCGGTGCCCATGACCGAGCGGAGTGAAGTGGCCGCTGGGGGGGCAGGCACCTGGCAGAGGGACGGCGCCGGTGGGACCCACGTGATGGCGTCGGCAGACTTTGGCCTCGTCGACAGCGCTGGCATCTTATGAGGACGTTATATTCAAACCGTAACAAGAGCAGACCGCACCGGGGCAGTGTCGCGCGGCCGCGGCTGCCAGCAGCTGCAGCGGCTCCTACTTGGGGAACCCGGCGTCCGCAGGGGTCGGGCCCCCTCTGCACCTGCAGCTTCTCCAGGTGAACAGGGAGGCCAGGGCACACACGGCCCTTCGCTGGGACGGCGTGGCCACAGCCCTCGGCTGCGTCTCCCTCTCAAATCGCTCCTTCACCGGGACGTCACCATAGGGGGCTTAGTTCTTCACACACACAAAATGGTGAGTGGGTGGGAAGCCTCGGGCTAAATATGCACCCCACACTGGAACACCTGGGTTCTCCAGACTCCGGCTTCCTGCTAACACACACCCCGGGAGGCAGTCGGCGGTGGCTCAAGTACTGCGGTCCCTGCCACCCACACAGGACACCTGGGGTCCCTGCCACCCACGTGGAGGCCTGGGGTCCCTGCCACCCACACAGGACACCTGGGGTCCCTGCCACCCACGCGGAGACCTGGGGTCCCTGCCACCCACGTGGAGGCCTGGGGTCCCTGCCACCCACACGGACACCTGGGGTCCCTGCCACCCACGCAGAGACCTGGGGTCCCTGCCACCCACACAGGACACCTGGGGTCCCTGCCACCCACGTGGAGACCTGGGGTCCCTGCCACCCACGTGGAGACCTGGATTGGCTTCCCTGCTCCTGCCTTTGGGTTGGCCCAGCCATGACTGCTGCAGCCATCTGGGGAGTGAACTACTAGGTGAAAGACCTCTCTCTCTCTCTCTCCCTCTCTCTCTCTCTCGGTCTCACCCTCTTTTCTCTCTAACACCACCTTTCAAATGAATAAATCAATCTTTACTTTAAAAAAGGTATCATCAGATCAAACACAGTAACCAAATAAATACAATCAGAACACAAAAATGTAAGTGGAGTAAATCGGAGAGAGCAACGCGCACTCAACACTCGAGGAGCGGTACGGACGCAGGGGCTCCTGACGGTCCTCGTCCATCCTAAAGCCCGGCCCGGCTCCAAGCCAGCAGCACAGTGAGAGCTGGACATGGACACACACACCACACGTGTGTCCACGTGTAAGAGCGGGACATGGACAAAATACCACACGTGTGTCCACGTGTAAGAGCGGGACATGGACACACACACCACACATGTGTCCATGTGTAAGAGCGGGACATGGACAAAATACCACATGTGTCCACATGTAAGAGCGGGACATGGACACACACACCACACGTGTGTCCATGTGTAAGAGCTGAACATGGACACACACACCACACGTGTGTCCATGTGTAAGAGCTGAACATGGACACACACCACACGTGTGTCCACGTGTAAGAGCTGAACATGGACACACACCACACGTGTGTCCATGTGTAAGAGCTGGGCATGGACACACACACCACACGTGTGTCCATGTGTAAGAGCGGGACACAGACACACACACCACACGTGTGTCCACGTGTAAGAGCGGGACACGGGCACACACACCACACGCATGTCCACGTGCAAGAGCGGGACACGGGCACACACACCACACGTGTGTCCACGTGTAAGAGCTGGACATGGACACACACCACACGTGTGTCCACGTGTAAGAGCTCAACATGGACACACACCACACGTGTGTCCACATGTAAGAGCGGGACACGGGCACACACACCACACGCGTGTAAGAGCTGAACTGCCCTGCACGAGAAGCGGCTGGGCCCCTCTGAGGCATAATTCATAGCAGGTTCGGGAATGCATCCCACGGGTACTGGAAAAGCAGGTACGATTTTCAACATACACATTTCTCGCTTGCTCCATGAACAACACACGTGTCCACATGCAGACGTGTCTGTCCCATGACTGTGTCAATAGTGTGTGCATAGAGATGCAGGCCTTTGTCTGCTTTGTCACAGCCTCGCAGCAGTGTCTACACACATCCCACACGTGTCCATGTGCATGCGTGTCTGCCCCATGCTCCGTGTTACTGGCACGCGTGTGTGTGCACAGCTGCACCCTGCTTCTCACAGTTGAACTTTCCTCCCTGGTGACTCTTTATCTGCCTGTGTCTGCAGTCTGCTGCTGGACTGTGACGCTGCTCCGTGATTTAGGGAGCCGTGGCCTTGACCGGACGGAGCCTGCGCCTTTGTCATTGTCAGCACCCTGTAAGGCTCCTTCCCTGAGTCTGACCTTCCTTGTTATTCATGCAGCAAACTCTGCCCTCTTTTGTATTTTCAAATCCTTTCAGCCCAGACGTGTGGAGTTACAAACTTCACAGACACACCGTTAGGGTGCATTTCTTAGAGAAGCAGGGGCACTTTGCCTTTAAAGCCAGTTTGGGAACCGGTCTGATGCCGCCGACCCGACTGTGGCTCTGAGCAAACCGCGCTGGCCCGAGCCCTCTCTCCTCCTCGTTCAGTCTCTCAGTTTTCATGCTCCTGGCTTTCCTGCCTGATGCCGCGTCTTGGCTCGATGTGGCCGTTTCTATTCTGTTGGCTCGGGCCACTCAGAGCTTGTGTGGACGAGAAATGGCCATGGTGTACACAGAACCATCGGAGTCCGCTCCATCGACCCTGCAGACTCGGCCACACCCACGGGGGACCCCCCCCCCCGCCTTTCCTTCTTCCTTCATTTCGTTGCAACATTTAGCTTTCCTCCCCGTCCCGGTCTCCAGTGGGAAAGCTGCCTGTGACTGCCGGGAGCGGGGACACACGCTCCTGCCACCCAGGCACGGTTCGTTTCATTCCTCCCTGTGTTCCTACAAGCAACGCAAACGCCACCGCTTGTGAAGTATCGCGGTAGCATTCACCCAACCGTGGGAGGCGGAGCACAAAGCGGAGGCGAGGCCGTGCCCGGGGCCAGGACGATGGCAGCATCCTGCAGGTCGAGGCTGCTTCCTGCGGACCCTGACCGGGCACAGTGGGCTGCGAGCGCGGGGCTTCTCCCTCTGCTGGACTCTGGGGCCCGTGTGGGCGGAGAAGTCAGACTTGCTTTCATGTTGATGTCTATTTATGGAGAAAGGTTTGCCCAGCTTTCGTGCAATCCAGTTCAGACTCCGCAGGCCCCGCTCTCGCAGCGCGTGGCGGTGCAGAACCAGGAAGGGGGGACGCGGAGGGGAAGGGCTCAGTGAGGGCCGGGGGAGGGGATGCAGAGGGGAAGGGCTCAGTGGGGGCCGAGGGGGGACGTGGAGGACGGGGTGCAGAGCCGCGGGCGACGGGCGGGCAGCGGTGAGGATGCGGAGCGAGAAGCCAGGCCCGCCCGGTGCATCTGCTCAGCGGCTGCTCACCTGGGGGCAGGGGTGCTGGGTACCCCCCCAGGTGGAGGAGGAGACTGGGGAGCGGCCCTGAATCCCGCCTTCTTGGGGCGCAGGTCCCAAGCACCCAAGTGCCTCACCATGCGTTCCAGGATGCACTGAGAGCCGTCCAGAGTGAAGCTGTCCGATCCGCGGTTCCCTCCCACTCCCAGCAGATGCGGAGACGCAAGGACACCGAGGACACCCCCCCTCACAAGCCATCCCTCACCCCCACCTGCTCCTGGTTCTCTCGTGCCCCCCCACCCCACCGGGCTGGGGCCCACCCCAGCCTTGCCCGGCCAGGATCCTCCCGCTTCTCCCCAATGCTGGCTTCTCTGGGTCCATGTTAATTTCCCTGCCCACCCACTCCTCACCTCAACACAGTCTCTCTAGAACCCCACCTCTCCTGAGGGCCCCCCAAGGTCTCCGTGGCCTCCCTGCCATCAACCCAGGGAGGGGTCTCTTCCCAGCCCGTCCCTGTCAGCTTCGGCTGCCGGCCCTCGCCGCAGCACACCGCGGGCTCCCTTCAAGCTCCTCCAGGCCCTGCCCGCCCCCAGCAGCTCACACAGGGACAGGAGCCCCTGCAGCCCTGGCTTAAGGCCTGTGTTCCGGAATCTGGGTCCTGGAAGTCCCCGCGGAGCCCCGTGGGAAGCAGGCGCCGTCTCAGTCCACTGTGCTTTGCTGGAACAGAACGGCCGGGCTGGGTAACTCACAAAGAGGTTTACTCGGCTCCCAGGCGCTGCCGACCTGCTGAGGGCGGGAAGCAGAGAGCAAGCCACTGCCACAGAAGGGGGCACCTGTGTGCGGGTGGGTGCCCTCCCTCTGCCCACCCACCCTCAAGAACTCGCTCGCTGGGGACACCCGAGTTAATCCCTTCCTGGGGCCCTGCACGCCCCTAGTGACTTCACACCGTGTCCTCAGCACCACGTCTTAAAGTCCCGCGACCTGAACACAGGCGTGTGGGCACCAGGAACCCCGAGGAGCACGGCTGGGGCCGGACCCACCACCTCCCCACAAACACAAGTCCTGTCCTAAGTGACGTCAAGGCCCGCCCCTGGGGGAAGTCCCACTTCTTCCACGTTTGAGCCATCACATTATTCAGTCGTGAAGCCTTACCACGTCTGGCGCCCGCACGCTCCCTCCAGGTCCCCATCCCAGCACCGGCGCCCACCTCCCTCCAGAGCCCCGAGCCCGGAGTGCACCCTCCTCAGGTGCCCGGAAGAGGTCAGGGCCCAGCTTGGTTTGTTGAATGAACCAAGCATCGGCTGAGCAGAAGCCCCCACGCCGACTCTTGCCCAGGGGCGCCTCTGTCACCTGCACGGCCACGGCCCCCACTCTGGTGTCAGAGGGGCACAACCCTCCCCCTGCGCCAGCTCAGGCCCACGCCAGGCTGCAAGATGGTGGCCAGTTCTGACCCGTTCTGACCAGATTAGCTAACGTCAGAGAGAGGCACTGCTCCCTCCAGGATCAGGATGCACATGGACGTCCACAAAACAGAATTCCGTTTTCAGTAGCAGAAGCTCTTTGCTTGAAGTCATGCCTTTGGAGATTTTCGTTTTGTCTTAACAGGAGAGCGAGCGCACACCTGCTAGTTCATTCCCTGGCGCCCAAGCAGCTGGGGCCGGCTCAGCTCAGGGACTCAGTCTGGGTCTCCCACTTTGCTGGCAAGGACCCAGAGACGTCCGTCATCATCGCTGCCCCGGGGTAGACTGGGAGTGGAACTTGAGCTTGACCGCAGGCCCTGTGCTAGGGTCGCAGGTGTCTGCCCTGAGGTCCGAGGTCCCCCGCAGGAATAACCCTGTAACCTGCGCCTTCCCCTAGCTGGGACTTGCTGCTACACAGCTGCGGGCGTTCTTCCTGAAGCCTACTCGTCAGCGCACGTAACAGACCGCGAATCGGGTGTTGTTTGCTCTCTGAAATAAGTATCTCTCCTGATATGGTAAATAAGACCAAAAGGTAATTGAGCCACACCACTAAGACGGCAACTATTAGAAACCAGTCAGTGCTGGTGGGCAGGTGCAGACACAGGAACCCCGGTCACTGTGGGGAGGTGACAGCACAGCTGTGGGGAGCAGGGGGAGACACGGGAGCCTGTCACTGTGGGGAGGTGACAGCACAGCTGTGGGGAGCAGGTGCAGACATGGGAGCCTGTCACTGTGGGGAGGTGACAGCACAGCTGTGGGGAGCAGGGGGAGACACGGGAGCCTGTCACTGTGGGGAGGTGACAGCAGTGCTGGTGGGCAGGTGGAGACACAGGAGCCTGTCACTGTGGGGAGGTGACGGCACAGCTGTGGGGAGCAGCACGGAGCTCACAAGAAGCTAACACAGAATTCACATGTGGCCAGGATTCCCACTCCTGGAAACAGGCTCACAGGGAGTGACAGCGGGGACCCCACACACGTCTGTGCACCCCCGTCCGTTGTGAAGAATGTCATCCAACAGTCCAAGGGGAGCACTCGGGCGCCCATCAGCGGGAGAATGGGTACACAGATTTGATGCACACACATGACATGCACATATCACACACGCACACACCACACTCACATGCATGAACACACACATGTGTACAGGCACACATACACAGTGCACACACCAACACAGTATGTGCATGAACACACAGGCACATATACACAGTGCACACACCAACACAGTATGTGCATGAACACACAGGCACACATACACAGTGCACATACACAAACATGTGTGCACACACGCACACACACGGAATATCACTCAGCCTCAGGAGGGAAGCCACTGCTGATGCTCGTCACAGTGTGGCTGTGCCTGGGGGACGTCCCCAGGAGAGAGAATCCGGGGCCCACGAGACAAACACTGCAGGCCTCCCCCTCCGAGGGCTCCTCCCGCAGCCGCCCTAACAGACGGCGGAGAGCAGGGAGCGGGCAGGGGGTGTGGGCATTGCTGCCGCCCGGGACGGAGTTTGCTCTGCCAGATGAAGGGCGTTTTGGACGCGGGTAGCACAGCAGCACTGAGCTGTGCACTTTCGACAGTTAAGGTGGTAAATGTTCTCTTAGGAGAATTTCACCCCTATTCTAAAGAAAATAAATTACAGACAAGATCAACCCCTCAAATCAAACCTGTGGCAGGAAAAAAGCCACATCAAATGCTGTGGATACAAACACACAACGAATCGAGTTGCAAGTGCAGTGTTCTAAGAAGCAGTGACGTGCAGGCACCTACTAGGAATGCGACGAGTTCTGTGCAAAGAAACTCCCCACTCCCGCCTTCCGTTAGCCACAGACGCTGAGGGCGTGTGGATGAGACGCTCGCTGTCTCGAAGGAGGATGACGACTTCCGTTTCTGCCCACTGCGTTGTCGCAGGCACTCACGGTGAGCAGGGACTTGGGGGTCGCCCAGACGCGGTTCAGACCCAGAGCCCCTCCAGGAGGGCCGTTCCTCTGCACAGCGTGCCGACCCTCAGGCCCCCGGCGTCTCCCGAGGCAACGCTGGCCGCTCCAGGGCCCTAACCGGCGAGCTGAGACCCGGATCTGGGCTGCTCAGCCGCCTCCTCCCCTCCCCTGCCCGTCGCCACCCACAGCTCTTCCCAGCTCGGGCCTCTGGCCCCACGCAGAACAAACGTAACCGTGGTCCCTACCAGCACCTGAGCAAAGCCTTCCAACTCCCCCCACCCGGCCGGATCCACGTGGAGCCTCCCGCCGGGCCTGCAGCTTTGGGGTGCTCTCCCGCCACCAGATGTTACCCCGCATCACCCGCGCTCACCCACGCACTCCCCAGCTCCCAGGCGTCACTTGTGAAGTTCCAGAGAACAATCTCTTAAGGAGCTCAGTGAGGACGGAGAAATGGACACGCAGGCCACAGCCACCACGCGGGCAGGTACAGCCACGGAGCCTCTGCACACCCGCCGCGGCCGCGCTCACGAGAGTGTGGCTCCGCTCCAGACAGCTCGAGGCGTCTTCAGAAAGCAAAACCGGCATCTTCACTCCCCGAGGGACCACTTTAAAAGCTTCCACCCCTGCAGCCCTTGATTCCTTTCCTGGGAGTGATTTCATTGCTGAGCTGCGTGATAAGCAGGCTCCTCTTCTTCTTTTTTTATTTGACAGGCAGAGTTAGACAGAGAGAAAGAGAGACAGAGAGAAAGGTCTTCCTTCCGTTGGTTCACCCCCTAAATGGCCGCTATGGCCGGCACTGCGCCAATCCATAGCCAGGAGCCAGGTGCTCCTCCTGGTCTCCCATGGGGTGCAGGGCCCAAGCACTTGGGCCATCCTCCACTGCACTCCCGGGCCACAGCAGAGAGCTGGCCTGGAAGACGGGCAACCAGGACAGAATCCGGCGCCCCGACCGGGACTAGAACCCGGGGTGCCGGCGCCACAGGCAGAGGATTAGCCTAGTGAGCCGCGGCGCCTGCCAAGCAGGCTCCTCTCACTGGGCCTTTGAGGTGCGCCTCAGCTGTGGCCTCAGGGCCGCCCAGCCCACAGGGGTCACCTCCACACTCTCCCAAGCAGGGACTCCCATGGACCTCGAACTCCGCAGAGTTGGTCGTGCGGACGCGAACCTTGCTACGAAGACTTACTTGCAGAAAAACGTTTGCTGTGCAATTAAAGCAAGAATCCGCCCCAGCATCGGGTGGCAGGGGCCCCCAGGTAGCGCAGGACAACCTTCCACTCGGGCTCAGCAAAACGAAGGCGCCTACAGGTGCATCAGCCTTCCTCCGCTGACCAGAATCCGCGTGATTTTCCTAACAACACTTCTGATAGCATCCTCTGTCGTTAATGTTCGCTGGAACCACAAATCCGACCACCCCCCTTAACCTCAGCGGTGGGCAGGGGTTCCCAAGGGCCTTCCTCGATGCTTTTTTGTCCAGGAAGCCACGAAAGAGCTGGCGGTTAAGAACAGAGCGCACCCATCCCAGGCTGTGCAGAGACTCTGTTGCAGTCTGGAAGAAGTCGAAGTGAACCCGGCACCTCGCTGTTACACATTATCATCTGCATTGTAAACTGGCTTCACACACACACACACACACACACACACACACACACCATTCACGGAATATACAATGTAGCGTGCTGAAGTCTCTGGGGTTTGCCAGGACCCAGGGACAGAGCTGTGCCCAAGACAGCACCAGGGTGCGGACGTGACAAGGAATCATGACGAGGCAAAGCCATGTCCTGGGAGAAGCCACAGCCTGTGGACCCAGAAACGGGAGCTCGGATTTGAGGAGCTGAGTCTCAGGGCTGGGGAGCAGGCAGGGGGTGCCAGGGTGGTGAGAAGCAAAGTCCCTGCTCACCCGTCAGGGTCCCTGGGCTCGGCTGCAGGGGGCGTCTCACTCACCGCCCCGAATCTGCATGAGGGGCCGACCTCAGAAATTCCTGTGCAAGGAGGTGGCTGGGGCTAGAAACACACATGGCTGCACTCACTCGCTCTGCGAGTCCAGGGTCCCTCTCCTGTGGTCCACAGACACACTTCTCTAGTGACTGGGAAGGGTGGACATGCTCCCGCAGGGGACCAAAGAACCCCTCTGCACTGACCGCCGCTGCAGCTCACAGCTGTACGTGCGTGGTCAGACCAGACTCTGCACTGACCGCCCCTGCAGCTCACAACTGTACATGCGTGGTCAGACCAGACTCTGCACTGACCGCCGCTGCAGCTCACAGCTGTACATGCGTGGTCAGACCAGACTCTGCACTGACCGCCGCTGCAGCTCACAGCTGTACACGCGTGGTCAGACCAGACTCTGCACTGACCGCCCCTGCAGCTCACAGCTGTACGTGCGCGGTCAGACCAGACTCTGCACTGACCGCCGCTGCAGCTCACAACTGTACACGCGTGGTCAGACCAGACTCTGCACTGACCGCCGCTGCAGCTCACAACTGTACATGCGTGGTCAGACCAGACTGCACTGACCGCCCCTGCAGCTCACAGCTGTACACGCGTGGTCAGACCAGACTCTGCACTGACGCCCCTGTAGCTCACAGCTGTACACGCGTGGTCAGACCAGACTCTGCACTGACGCCCCTGCAGCTCACAGCTGTACACGCGTGGTCAGACCAGAGCGAGCAGAAAGAAGTTGTGCAATGTGGGTTTTCCGGCAGCCTGGAGAGTGGGATCACGGCCACGCGGGCTCCTTCCCTGTCCTCGCACACCGGTCAGTTCCCACTGGGGAGAGAAGGGGCGGGTCTGGATGGCCAGGTGCCCGCCAGGATTTGCACAATGTTCTCGGACACCATCATGTCAGTGGCTAAGGCGGGCATTTCCCAGTGGGCAGGTGGATGGCGAGCGGCCCCAAGCCCTCACCATGCTGCAGCTGTGAGCTCCAAGGAACCCGTCCGTCTCCAGTCTCTGGGACCAAGCACTAGAGGATGGGTTCTGGCCCGAGACCGTTCCTCCGAGAACCTCGACAGCCCAGCGATGCCAAGAGCGGGCGGGTCCTGTGGCCCAGAGACCCCCCTTCCAGTTCACTCTGGGGAGGGAGGGGGAGACCCTGAGCCCTCACTGGGGGATCCTGCTGCATCGTGCAGCTATCAGAGGGGACCAGGATGGCTGCGACCCTGCAACAGACTACGGAAACCAGCTCACACAGGAGCGCACGCCACCGTCTGGTTCGCACACGTTCTAAACCACAGAGCTACGCCCCCACCGTCACTTCACAGGGATTCCTAGCCAAGCGCAGACGTGGGCTGCAAGACCTCATACCAGGCTCCCATCGGCAGTGGCTGCAGGGAGATGGGGAGGGGACGGGACGGGGGAGAAATCCTGACAGAGGCGCCTTCTCCAAGATTCCACTCCTTTCATGATTATTATTATTATTTTCCTTTTTAAGAGAAATTATAAGATAAGGCCTTTGTGGAAATATGCCAAAGCCTCAGCATATCAAAGAGACGCAGAACCTGGTGCCTGTTCAGATGGCCCTGGTTTCACAACTGCCCCCAAACAACCAAGTCAAAACAAAGACCTCAGGGCCAGTGTTGTGGCACAGCGGGCCGACGCTGCCTGTGACGCTGGCCTCCCATGTGGGCGCCAGCTGGATTCTCAGCTGCTCCACTTCCGATCCACCTCCCCGCCAATGCACCTGGGAAAGCAGTGGAAGATGGCCAAGTGCTTGGGCCCTGCACCCACGTGGGAGACCTGGGTGGAGTTCAGGCTCCTGGCTCGGGCAGGTCCAGTCCTGGCCATTGCAGCCACTTGGGAGTGAACCAGTGGGACTTCTCTCTCTCTTTCTGTCTCTCCTTCCCTGTCTATAACTCTACCTTTCAAATAAAATAAATGAATCATAAGAAAAAATTCAAAGAAGTGTTTCTTTCCATTGGGAGAAAGCCACTCTCACAAACATCCAAGGGCCACAACAAAGTCAGCAGCACACAGGGTGAGGGGAGCTGGGTCAGGTGGGGTGGGGGCAGCTGGGTCACTTAGGGTCAGGGGGAGCTGGGTCATGTGGGGTGGGGGCAGCTGGGTCACGTAGGGTCAGGGGGAGCTGGGTCATGTGGGGTAGGGGGAGCTGGGTCACTTAGGGTCAGGGGGAGCTGGGTCATGTGGGGTGGGGACAGCTGGGTCACGTAGGGTCAGGGGGAGCTGGGTCATGTGGGGTGGGGGGGCTGGCTCACATAGGGTCAGGGGGAGCTGGGTCACGTAGGGTCAGGGGGAGCTGGGTCATGTGGGATTCGGCAGCTGGGTTGTGTGGGATTGGGGGAGCTGGGCCATGTGGGATTGGGGGAGCTGGGCCGTGTGGGATTGGGCAGCTGGGTCATGTGGGTTGGGGGGAGCTGGATCATGAAGGACTGGACAGATGGGTCATGTGGGGTGGGGGGAGCTGAGTCATGTGGGGTGGGGGGAGCTGGGTCATGTGGGGTGGGGGAAGCTGGGTCAAGTGGGGTGGGGGGAGCTGGGTCATGTGGGGTGGGGGGAGCTGGGTCATGTGGGGTGGGGGAAGCTGGGTCATGTGGGGTGGGGGGAGCTGGGTCATGTGGGGTGGGGGAAGCTGGGTCATGTGGGGTGGGGGAAGCTGGGTCATGTGGGGTGGGGGGAGCTGGGTCATGTGGGGTGGGGACAGCTGGGTCATGTGGGGTGGGGGGGCTGGGCCATGTGGGGTGGGGGGAGCTGGGTCATGTGGGGTGGGGGGAGCTGGATCATGAAGGACTGGACAGATGGGTCATGTGGGGTGGGGGGAGCTGGGTCGTGTGGGGTGGGGGCAGCTGGGTCATGTGGGGTGGGGGGAGCTGGGTAGTATGGGGTGGGGGCAGCTGGGTCATGTGGGGTGGGGGGAGCTGGGTCATGTGGGTGGGGGCAGCTGGGTCATGTGGGGTGGGGGCAGCTGGGTCATGTGGGTGGGGGGAGCTGGGTCATGTGGGTGGGGGAAGCTGGGTCATGTGGGGTGGGGGGAGCTGGGTCATGTGGGTGGGGGGAGCTGGGTCATGTCGGGTGGGGGGAGCTGGGTCACTGCTGATTTCCACCTGCCCACCTGATGGGAGGCGACTATGGTGGAGCTCAGGAAGTCCAGCACGGTGGACAAGGCCCAGTGCCCAGAGCTGACAGGGTTGGAAGCAGCCCACTCCCAATCCCATCGGACAGCCGTTCCCAGGACGAGGCCAGGCTGTGGGATAGTCAGCGGTTACGTGGGAACAGCGCTGTCTGGGGAGCTCGGGTGCAGTGTCGGGGCAGAGAGGGCCGTGCGCAGAGGGGCAGCACAGGGGAGGTCGGGGCCTCCCCCGGGTCACCAGGGGGAGAGCTCTGGATGCCGGCGAGGCTGAGCCTGGCCCAGGGGAGGGCAGGAGGAGTCCTGGGTGACGCATGTGGCCTGTGAGGGTGACACAGGCAGCACACCCCAGCTTCGCACCTGTTTTCTAAGGCTCGAGCCCCCGAGACAGACGCTTTCATGAGGGAAGGGCGAGGGGCTCTGCTACGGACAGAGGCCGCTGTGCCCCGGGGGCCGGGCCAAGCCGCCGCCCACCACCGCGATCCTTCAGAGCCTCATGCCCACACACAGGGTGGGGGTGATCGGCCCACGCGGGAGCAGCACCTGTGGGCTCGGCCACCCTGGCCCTTGGCCGGTCAGCGAGGATGCTCTCTGCACTGCCGCCGAGGGAGCTGGGGGCCTCCCGGTGGCTCCGGGCGTGGTCCTCACAGGGGACCCTCTCCCCCGTCCTGTGCCGGGCTCCTTCCCTCTCCTGACCCCTGCTGTGTCTGGCAGCCTGCATTTATGCAACCAGGGCCAGTCTTTCTGGGGAGCAACGAGGGTAAAAGTGCGCTTCCAGGTTTGCACACAGGTCACCAGCACCTCTCACAGCACAGTTCCTGGGGCCTGGCCAAGGACCGGGTTACAGCTCAGCGGGTTCCGGGGCCATCCCCCCAGGGCCCCACCCCAGGAGCAGAGGGAGCCGCCAAGGCCAAGGTCAGTGTCTGTGCAGAGGACAGACCAAGTTCACAGGCCCAGCACAGCGCGACAACAGGACAGGGACGGCAGTGGACAGGCAAGACGTCCAAGGAACCTGCAGGGGGTGGGGCGGGCTGGGAGCGGCTGCTCCGCCTCTGAGGCTGCAGGGGGCAGCAAGGTGGGCAGGCGCCACTGAGGTCGCCCGTGGACGCAGGAGATGAGGTCACTGAGAGCCCGGGGAGAGCCTTGAAGGGAGAGCGGAAAGCCAGGGACGGCCACCAACCACGGGGAAGCAACGGGGGCGGGCAGAGCTCGGAAAGTCAAGCCTTAGACATCAGCTCTTCCCAGTCCACGGCGATGCCGCGCGGCAGAGCCAGTCCCCGGCCCGCTGGCGCCTTCTGCCTCTGAGCAGGCGGGTGAGCCTCTGAGATTCGTGAGAGCAGGCCCAGGCGTTTCTCCCCGAGGGCCAGCAATGCCAAGGGGAGGCACACGGTCCTGCCTGCCCCTCCTCCCCCGGGGAGTAAGTGCCAGCACGGCCCGTCCGTCAGCACCTCACGGGCCAGCAGCACACGTCGGCCCCGCACCGGCCAGCAGCGGCTGACCCGGTCATCGGGAGCTTCCGGCAGCCGGCTCCTCTCGTGCCGGTGCCAGCGCGCAGCCATCGCTCCTCGGGAATGTGAAGCCCGGTGCACGGGGCCTGGCTGCGTGGCGAGAGCACGCCGTGGCGCGGCCGCCTTCCTGGGACGCCGCCCTCTGCTCCCTGTGAAAGCCAGCACAGGCCTAAGCAAGGCCATGTTTGATTGATCAAGCAATTTCTCCTTCAGGGCACTTAAATATTTCGTGGGTTTGTCTCATAAAACATGCAACAACCTTTCCACGCCGAGAGGGGCGAGACACGGCGCAGGCGGGCGGTCCCACCCCCGTGACAGCCGTCAGTGCCGCCTGGCGCAGACCGCGGGGGTCTGTGTCCCTGTCCTTGTGCCATCTCCGACTTTAGACCCAAGTGCTGGGTCACAAGACCCACAGAAAGACGGGCTCGGATCAACTTCCTTTGGCCTTGAGAGAACTTGGGGACGTCGTACGTAACACTGCGAACGTTGGCAGGTGGCACCCCACTGAGCTCCTGGCTTGGTGGCCGTGTGTCCGTGTTGGGGAGCCCCTGACAGCACCAGAAAAGCAGAAAGGATCCCCCCTTGTCCCCTGCCTCACGAACACACGCAGCAGAGAAACACACTGGGCGCCCAGTGCAAAGTCAAGCAACGCAACACCCAAGAAGCCAACTCCCGGGCTGCCGGCAGCAGGAGACTCCCGGATACACGAGGAGCGGGCCCCTCGCCAAGGGTGCCCCTCCTGAGGCCAGCGACTGGGACGGCCCTGGTTCTTTCCGGATGTTGCGCAGAGCGGGGATCTCGTGAGAAACGTGCGGCTGTCTTCTGCACACACAGACTGTTCCCGGGAGATCTGCACGTCCCCTCCATTGTGATGCTGAGATCAGACCGGGGTCTGGGGTCTCGGGTTTCTCCCACACTTTCCTTCCTGTTCCTCTTGCTTTGGGGCCCAACAGCAAGACTGCAGCCGTGGGGAAGGTTGCAGCAACTCAGAAGTCCCCCCCACACCTGGAAGCCTGCAGTGCACTCTGGTCCAGCCCCCCCGCCCCCCCCAGAGTGGCTCCAAGGGAGCACAGAGCACAGCCAGCTCCTGGTGAGGATCCCAGTGGGGGCAGGGCCTTTCCTCCCACTGTAGAGTCCACGAACCCCGTCCTGGCCGACAGCCACCGTGGCAAGGGGAAGTGAACACTCTCCTAGCAGGCCGGATGAAACCGGAAAAATCCCTAAAAACCTGCCTGGCACAGTGAAGACGGACCCGGGGCTGGGGTGGACGGGTGAAGGCGGGAGATGGAGGGCGAGGAGAGGTGGCGGGAGGGAGAGGCTCCGATGCTCGCAAGGCCCAGTTTCTAAACACGGGCAAAAAGAGAGGCGCTCACAAAACAGGCGCCGGATTTCACGTCTCTCTGAGGTCCTGATTAAGACACACAAAGCCCAGGTCATTCTTGTCAGTTGCCAGCAGCGGTTATTCTGTGCTTAGCCCACGAAGACAGGAACTGCACTGTGATATTTAGAAGCACACACACCCACAAGGCTGTCAGCCCCTCTGCCTGACAACCCCTGCTCGGGTGAGACCCTCCCCCAGTGGCAGCCCACAGTAATAACTGTGCAGCCGCTGGTGTTGACAGACACGGGTGGCCAGACAGCTAGGAAGTGACTTCCTTATCGGACTCAATGGTGGGCATCCAGTGGACAGTGAAAGGCCTGAGAATCAGAGAGAAGCTTTGTCTTCAGGGTGTCAGGAGGAAGTCGGAACTTCCTCTTTGAAGTCGAACTCAGAATCAGAATGAGGGGCCAGCATTGTGTCCAAGCGAGCTAAGCCGGGCCTACAACGATGCCAGTTCGAGTCCTGACCGCTCTGCTTCTAATCCAGCTCCCTGCTCATACACCTGGAAAAGCAGCGGAAGATGGCCCACGTGCTTGGGTCCTCACCGCCACGTAGAAGACCCGTAAGGAGTCCCAGGCTCCTGGCTTCAGCCTCGCTCAGCCCTGGCTGTTGTGGGCATTTGGGGAGTGAACTGGTGGATGGAAAATCTGTCTCCCTCTCTCTTTCTCTTGGTGCCTCACACTCACTCCATCCCCTTCAGGTAGAGTTACAGAGAGAGGTAGAGACAGACAGAGAGAGAGAGGTCTTCCATCTCCTGGTTCACTTCCCAAATGTTCACAAAGACCGGAGCTGGGCCAGGCTGAAGCCAGGAGCCAGGAGCTTCCTCCAGGTCTCCCATGTGGGTGCAGGGGCTCAAGGACTTGGGCCATCTTCTACTGCTTTCCCAGGCCATAGCAGAGAGCTGGATCAGAAATGGAGCAGTCAGGACTCAAACCAGAGCCCATATGGGATGCTAGCACTGCAGGCCAGGGCTTTAACCCCGTGAGCCACAGTGCTGGCCCCAATAAATAAATCTTTAAATAAAAGACCTGAATGAGTTTTCTTACACAAGGACTCAATCTGCCCCCTGTAAGCCACTAAGACACAAGCACTCAAGAGGGACCTCCCCCAGCCCTCGCCACCGGGGCTCCAGTGTCAGCACGACTCTCCCCAGGGCCTGGTTCCCAGACCTGACACCTGGGATGTGGCGAGGGAATCCCCTGATGGCCGTGACCTTGACAGGTGCCGCATCTACAAGGAACACTCCCTGTTCAGCCGGACCGCAGTCCCTTATGTTAGACCCTTACGGTTGATTTGCCATAAAGAGAACTAACTGCACTTTTCAGATTACGAAGAAAAGCATTTCTTGTTCCTCATTGCGAGAGAAACGAAGATACAGAGAAGCGTCAGCGGGAAAGGGACGCCTGGGAGCCCTGCTCAGGGGGAACAGCGCGTCCCGCGGTCCCCTGCGTCCCTGGGGGGTGTGCGAAAGGGAGGGGTCAAGTTCAGGCGTCACGTTGAGTAGATCAGGGACTCCCAGAAGCCTGGGACGGTGGGATTCTGGGTGTCTGTGGGGTGTTGCCCGAGATCAGCAGGTGAGTCTGAGTGGGCTGGGTAGCAAGAGCTGGCCTCAAGGCCTTGAGGTGGACGGCGCCACGCCAGGTGGGGGCGGGGAAAGACCAAACCCGAAGGCAAGTGGTCCTCTCGCTCTGAGCCACTCCAGGCGGGGGTGGGGAGAGCCTAAACCCGCAGGCGAGTGGTCCTCTCCCCCTGAGCCACGCCAGGTGGGGGTGGGGAGAGCCTAAACCCGAAGGCAAGTGGTCCTCTCGCTCTGAGCCACGCCAGGTGGGGGTGTGTAGAGCCTAAACCCGCAGGCGAGTGGTCCTCTCCCCCTGACCCACGCCAGGTGGGGGCGGGGAGAGCCTAAACCCGCAGGCGAGTGGTCCTCTCCCCCTGAGCCACGCCAGGCGGGGTGGGCAGAGCTCTCAGCAGACGACCCGAGCCTCCTATGACCGGTGCGTGGTCGCGGCCGAGGGGCACGTGCTGAGCTGGCACGAGAGCTCACGGAAACAACCTGCAGGCTGGAAGTGTGAACGGTCTCGGACAAAGGCTCACGACGTGGCTTCGTGGGGACTGTGGAAGCAAGCCCGAGTTCTTTTTAAAGAGACAGAGAAGGGAAACACACGCCAGCAGCAGAAGTAAAATGCACAACAGTGAGGCATTTACAAGACACGACAAGCCAAGCACCTGCCGCGCGTCACTCAGACCGAGCTGTCTAAATGCCTGCCTCCGACGACTTTAGCATCTCCGCTTTCCCTTGATCTTTTCCACGGTGTGATTTTGTAGTTAAATAGTTTTAAATCCGCAAGTCGCTGAAAGCTGTAATGCAGAAACCCTCGCGGCAGTCACAGGACCACCAGGAAACCCCCGTGGCCCCGCACGGACGATGGGCGCAACCCCGTGACTAGAAGCGCTTCCACTTCCCTCCCGGGCAGAGGCGTCCCTGAGCCGGGCCCTGCGTGCAGACTGTGAGCTCAGAGACCAGACCGGGTTCACGCGCCAGGGCCCTGCTCCGTGTCTGACTCTGGCACCCACAGCTGCAGAGCCGAGATCCTGCGCGTGGTCTCCGAGTCAGAAGCCGTGGTGAGGGACCCCCAGAGTCAATCCTGCCTGTCTCTCCCCCACGGCCGCCGCGCCCCCACCCCCGGAACTCTCCCGTGCTGGGTGGTCCCCTCTGCCCTCCAGGAATGGTCTGCTGTGGAGGCCTGCGGCGTGAAGAGGCCCCAGCTCCACGGCTCCCTCCCCAGGGTCGCAGGCCTGGCTCTGCTCCGTGTGCTCCCGCCTCCCGTGAACACCACCAGGTCCTCCCTGCTTCCTCCAGGCAGCCACGCTTCAACGTGATGCACGTGTCAGAGATCAGTGGCACCCTGCAGCGCAAGGCTCTGCTCCTGACGCTCCAGCGGGTGGGGGCAGGTCCCCTCAACCCCCCCGAAATCCTTCCGAGCGTTTCGACTCCTCACACAGGGGTCTCTGAGGCACGAGACGCCCACCCTGCAGTCTGGACTCGGGGCCCCCACTGCCGTGAACGCAGTCTAGGATTGTGGAGACTACGACTCAGAACGAACACGCTCTCGCAGTGTGTGTCTCACACAGAATTTTTAGCCCAATACTTGTGTGTCTTGCTGGTTACTATGGGGTTCACAGCACCTAAATGGACGTCTAAAACCAATAAAAACAAATCATAGAGATAGCAGAGACCAAAGACAGACTACCCAAATGGGCTGACCAATTGATCCGTATAGGATAATTGTCTTTGTGTAGGAAAAATAAAATTAGTTTCATAAATCACACTATGGACCAAATCAAATTTAGTGCAATTTAATATTAGAAGAAAAACGGCCAGTCTATATTCTTGAGCAGGAAGTGCTTCCTATACAAGATACAAACATAGATCACGAGCACTGATTGGTTTGAAACGTTAGGAGCTTTCTAGCTACAAAGATTCCCACAGAGGCCAAGTGAAAGCTGGCCAGCTTTGCAGCAGGTATGACAAGGGACTGGTCTCCAGATTAATAAAGAACAGCAGGAGACGTTAAGAAAAAGGCGGATAGCCCAACAGAGAAATAAGCGCAGCCTGTGAACAGGCACCCACACGCAAGAAGACAAAACAGCCAACAGAACACGTGAATGAATGCCCAGCCTCCTCAGGAAGAGGGAAACAAATATCAATTGAAATATTTCACACAAGAGATCGGCAAAGTGTTTAAGATGTCTAACGCCATCCAGGGGCCTCCCACCCGGTTAGAACCTAAGCGTAGAGGAACTGGCAGTGCCCGGTGGGTTGGAGTGTCTCCACCTGTGCCCAGATCCACTCCTCCACATGCATGCAGGAAACCCCCAGTCCTGAGCCGCTAACGCATGTACAATAACATTTAACGGCCAGTTTCGGAGGAAATACGGTGTCTGTCAGAGGGGTACAGAGGGGGGAAGTTGTAGGGAAACGGTGGTTAAAAAACAAGGCGTGCACTGCGATTCTGTCGGCACCCTGCAGCCACAGCAGCTCATTCCGCGAGCTCTCCTCACACACTGCGTCTGCGTGTTTCGCTTGTATGCTTTGAAAAGTTCAGGGAAAATGAAATTAATACATAAGTTTATTTTGGTGCAAAAAACTTTTGTTTAAAGATTTATTTATTTATTTGAGAGGCAGAGTTACAGGCAGAGTGAGGGAGAGACAGAGAGAGAATTTCTTTCTTTCTTTTTTAATTTTTTGACAGGCAGAGTGGACAGTGAGAGAGAGAGACAGAGAGAAAGGTCTTCCTTTGCCGTTGGTTCACCCTCCAATGGCTGCCGTGCCCGGCGCACCGTGCTGATCCGATGGCAGGAGCCAGGTGCTTCTCCTGGTCTCCCATGGGGTGCAGGGCCCAAGCACTTGGGCCATCCTCCACTGCACTCCCGGGCCACAGCAGAGAGCTGGCCTGGAAGAGGGGCAACCGGGACAGAATCCGGCGCCCCAACAGGGACTAGAACCCGGTGTGCCGGCGCCGCAAGGCGGAGGATTAGCCTAGTGAGCCGTGGCGCCGGCCGAGAGAGAATTTCTTTCCTCTGCTGGTTCACTCCCCAAATGGCCACAACAGCCGGAGTTGGGCCAGGCTGAAGCCAGGAGCTGGGAGCTTCTTCTTCCACGTCTCTGGCATGGGTGCAGGGGTCAAGGACTTGGGCCACCTTCCACTGCTTTCCCAGGCCATTAGCAGGGAGCTGGATCAGAAGAGGAGCAGCCAAGGACAGAACCGAAGTCCATATGGGATGCCGACTCCACAGGCGGAGGCTTAATCAACTGTGCCACAGCACCGGCCCCGGTGCACAAAAATTCGATGTATGTGTTTTTTTCATTGCTGATATGCACAGATTTCAAAACTGCACCATAATAGACTCATCTTTTAATTTTCCATGAACGGGTTGACGTTCCTGCTGTGTGGACAAGAAGGCTCACTCACCAAATTCACCAAGTGCTTGCCTCTGGGGGGAGGGGGAAGGGGGAGGTGGGCGGGCAGATCTCAGAGAGGCCGTCAGCCTTACCCGAACGCCGGCTGGAGCAGATGCACCGAGTGCTGCTCCGGCTCTGCGGGCGCTTGAGCGTCGCGTCTGAGTTTTGCACATTGAATGTCAAACCATCCTCTGAACTTTGCTGTGTTTAATTTCTTCCCAGATTGACAAACGGAATGCACAAAAATAAAGACAAGCTGGCCCTCACGTGGGTCACACGCAGCCCCTCATTACCCAGCCCACGAGGACCCCAGTGCCAGGAGCCATGTCCTGCTCATCAGCACCCCAACGTGCAAGCCAGGAACAGGTGCACCCGACAGGCAGGGGTCCTCCTTCCAGAATGACCGTCAGCTGCACACAGAGACAGAAACCCCAGAGACGGCTCTGCTGGGAGCTCTGTTGGCAGCGCTCCTGTTCTCACCGCAGGCCTGGGCTGAACACTGCAAACTCCAAGCAGGGTCCCTCGTTAGGGGTCTGCACGGACACCGCACAGGGCTTCCTAAAGCCTGATCCCTGGCAGCCGGCCGACGCTCGCTCGAGACGTCTGATTTTGTACAGAAACTTCCTCTATCTTCAGTGGGAGCGCACGGGGCAGAACCTTCTCTAGTGTGGGTTCCAAGCACAGCAAATCACACCTGCATGACCCAGTGCAAACAGCAGTGTCAAAGCCCAACTGGGTCTGCAACGGGGTCCCCGCCTCTTCCGCCCACAGACGCGGGGGGGGTGCTGTGACGTGGGGAGGGGTGCTGTGACGCGGGGAGGGGTGCTGTGACATGGGGAGGGGTGCTATGACGCAGAGAGGGGTGCTGTGACGCGGGGAGGGGTGCTGTGACATGGGGAGGGGTGCTGTAACGTGGGGAGGGGTGCTGTGACGTGGGGAGGGGTGCTGTGACGCGGGGAGGGGTGCTGTGATGTGGGGAGGGGTGCTGTGATGTGGGGAGGGGTGCTGTGACGCGGGGAGGGGTGCTGTGACGTGGGGAGGGGTGCTGTGATGTGGGGAGGGGTGCTGTGACGTGGGGAGGGGTGCTGTGACACGGGGAGGGGTGCTGTGATGTGGGTAGGGGTGCTGTGATGTGGGGAGGGGTTCTGTGACATGGGGAGGGGTGCTGTGATGCGGGGAGGGGTGCTGTGACGCGGGGAGGGGTGCTGTGACATGGGGAGGGGTGCTGTGACGCGGGGAGGGGTGCTGTGACATGGGGAGGGGTGCTGTGACGTGGGGAGGGGTGCTGTGACGCGGGGAGGGGTGCTGTGACGCAGGGAGGGGTGCTGTGACATGGGGAGGGGTGCTGTGACATGGGGAGGGGTGCTGTGACATGGGGAGGGGTGCTATGACGCAGAGAGGGGTGCTGTGACATGGGGAGGGGTGCTATGACGCAGAGAGGGGTGCTGTGACGTGGGGAGGGGTGCTGTGACGCGGGGAGGGGTGCTGTGACGCAGGGAGGGGTGCTGTGACATGGGGAGGGGTGCTGTGACGCGGGGAGGGGTGCTGTGACGCGGGGAGGGGTGCTGTGACATGGGGAGGGGTGCTGTGACATGGGGAGGGGTGCTGTGATGTGGGTAGGGGTGCAGTGCTCCCAGCACAGCACGTGGGTGCGACGGCCTCCAGGTCAGGCTGCCCTCGTGTCCTGCGCCGCTCACGCGCCCCCCCCCCCTTCCTTCACGCCTCTCCCGCGAGTCCTCGCTGCTCTCCACTGCCTGCGCCAACACGTCTGAGCACTTAGAGTCTGCTTAGTCACTTAACAACTGCAGGTTCCAGGCAGGCAGGAATTCTGATTGGGCTACGGCGGGAGACGGCGGGCTGCGATCTCTCTGTGCCTGTGCGACACTATCACCTAAACAGGTCCCCACACGACACAGGGCTCTGACTGCAAGGCTGGGGACTCCTCCACAGACCTTCATCACGGAGCTGAGGACCGCTACCAAAGAAGCTCTCGTGTTACCCCAGACTACCCTGGTGACAAAATGGGACAAGAGCGAGGTGTCACCCTGCTGCCCACCCCCGCTCTCTGCTTCATTTCTGCCTTTTCCTTCGTCCCTGGCTCAGCCCTGGGGCCGGACAAGCTCCCCCGGCAGCTGACTCGAGCTGTCGGGACCGGCTCCGGACTGCGGAGGGGACCCCCCAGCACCGCTGCCTTATGAGGGAGGTGAGCTGTGACCGCTGGTGTTGCAGGACCTCAAGGTCACAGGTGCCACACGCAGGACAGGCCCTCCCACTTCCCACTCAGGCCCCAGCCAGGAAGGAGCCGCGATGCTATTCTGTGTCCACGTGTACTGTGACTTTCAGCTGCTCTGCCACACACACACACACACACACACACACCCCTGAACACCAGCAGAAGCCCTGGTTTCTCGTTGCTCTAACAACAGCACCACACAATCCACAAAGAGCCCGCCCGTGCTCCCCTGGGGCCCAGGGGAGCCACAGCAGTCCCAAGAGCCTTGGTGTGTGGGGATGCACACAGACCCCGGACACCACACACCCTGGCTCACTCGGCTCATCGGCCACACTGTGCACCAGGGTTCTCCTGTCTCCTCGTGCCGCCTCTACTCACTTGACCCAAATGACAAACCAGGGCTGCCCAGGCCGGCTTTGGCTGGCAGCCAGGCCATGCACCTCCCTTAGCAGTGCAAACGCAGAGGCAGGAAGTGGTTTGAATAGTTATTTCTCAAACCAGCTCCTGGCACCGTCCAAGGATCCGTCTTCCCCAACGGCCACCTGAGATGTCACGTGATCACCACCCTCCGAGTCTCAAACTCGTGCCCTGGGCACCTGAGCTCTGCATTCCTACGCCCAGGCTGACCACGCCCACCTGACCACCCCTCCCACCACACTTCGCACCCGCGAGATTCCATACACCCACCTGGATTTTCCGACTTAAAAGGTCTCTGAGGACGGCCAGCCCCGTAGCTGTAGCGGCCTCCCGGGACCGGCGGTGGGGTCCCTGGGCCTCCGTCGGGGAGACAAAGGCACCATCCCCGGCCAGCGCCTCAGCCTCAGAGCACAGATGCCCGCTGTCCCGCTGCACTGTCGGTGGCTCCCGGGCCATGCCGGCCTCACCGTGGACACACAGGAGCTCCGTGACAAACTGCCTGCACAGAGCTACCAGCCTGGCGAGCAGTGGGGCCCCTGGGCCGAAGCTGAGGGCTCAGAGCAGTAATCAGAGTCCCAGGGGCACCTCCTCCTTTCAAAACATGCTACACTATGGCGACGGCTGGAGAGAGCCATGCCAGGGCCCGCGCCACCAGGGACCGCAGGAGGAGCCGTGCTGGGCGGGTCAGGGCCAGGAGCTCCACGATGAAGTGCTCACGGTGCTGGGAAGTAGGGAGGCGGGGCCAGGGCAGCCACACGTGCACAAACATACACACATACGCACGTGCGCACACACGTGCATGCAACATGCACATGTACACATACACACACACGTGTGTACACACACACGCACAATTACATATGCGCAGCCAGACCCTGGCTCTGTGCTCTCTTGTGTGGAAGCTGGTGGGCACTCAGCCTGTGCCGGCAGTGACAGGAGCTGGCGCCAGGTCCCAGGTGAGGCTCTGGGCTGTGTGCCCACACTTCCTGAGCTGCGTAGGGCCCAGCCTCTCCAGCACTGGGAACGGCGTCCACTCTGCCTTCCCCTGCTGCCTGGTCACTTGGCTGAGTCCGCCTGGGCGGCACACACGTCCCGTGTGCTGGAGGTGGGAGGTCCCAATCAGGTGGGAGCGGGGCTGGCTCCCTGGAGGCCTCTCCCTGGCCCAGATGGTTTCTGCCCACTGTGTCCTCACACGGTCCCTCCTCGTAGGAGGACACCGGTCACACTGGTTCAGTGCCCATCCTAGACCCCATCTCCAAATGCAGCTGTGCTCTGAGGTCCTGGGGCCAGGCTCCAGAGTGTGAATTAGGGGCTACAATCCAGCCCCTGAGAGTGATGGACTCCCTGATGGCAGGACTCCGCCCAGTGCCCGTGCCAGGCTGCCCGGCGCGTGTACAGCCCCGGTCCCACCCGTCTCAGGCTTTCGGCAGCCTCAAGGTCAAGTTCAGCCTGCCACTCTCTAGCGTGCTGCTGTCAAAAATGACCTGCTGGAAGGTGGGGGATGGGATCCATCGTCTGCAGCCGGCGACTCAGCAAACAGAGCAATTGCGAGAAGAGTGGTCAGACGGCATGTAATGCGTGGCTGCATTCCCAGGCCAACACGGGGTGGGCGCAGACCCCTGCTCCCCGCTGACACGCGCCTCCTCCGCGCCTCTCCGGCTCTCACACCTGAGCGGGGCAGTGTGGGATCAAGGCACCGACGTAGTTCTCCATGGCCTTGCTCACCTCTGCTCTCCAAGTTCAAGAACGCTTTCTGTGAGAGGCCGGCCAACCACACAGCAGCGGATCCCTCTGAAAGCCCGTGGCCAGCTGGCACGGAGGAGACCAGCCCTGCGCGGGCAAGGCGCGTGGTGGCCCAAGGACAAGAACGCCTCTGAGCCTCTGCAGCCGCCAGTCATGGTCCAGATCCAAGCTCCCCTCCTGAGGCTGGGACCCATTCTCACGTCTCGGGAAGGATGTAGGGAAACCCATGGTCCATGTCCTGTTCACACGGCTGACCCAATACCTCCAACATCAAATGCTGGCCGTGGGAGAACCGGTGGGCTTCCTGCTCTCTGCACCAAGACGTCACCTCTGCTGGCCAGTCAGCCCCACCACAGGCACCAGCTGGGGGTCCCCGAATCCAGTTCAGTCCCAGCACTGGAAAGAGGTTACACCCGTGAGGAGGGTACCACCCACTTCAGCTGCCAGCCACAGGCCCCAGGTTGTTTTATTGCGCTTCTGACTGACCATCTGCCAATCAAACCTCTTTGGCTTCATTGGCCAAAGCAGCTCGCCAGGCGCAGGGAAACACTCAGCTTGTGCTTTATTAGGAGGGAGATGGAGGAAGAGACGTGTGGGGGGAAGGCGCGGCGCTCCCGTGACCTGTCCAGGCGATGCCACTCTCCAGATCCCTTGCAGTGTCTTGACGGAGGCTTCATGATGCATCCCTGACTGATTGAGTCATGAGCTGGGGGGACAACTCCAGCTTCACCCCCCTCTTCTCCCTGGCGGTTGGGTGGGTGAGGCCAAGAGTGCCGGACATCTCTGCAGGAAGCGGGCCCCGGGGAGGGCAGCTGGCTCCCAGGTGTCCCCGCCTTCCACCACAGGTGACGACTGTCCCGGGCCAGAACAGGCTAAACTGAAATAAATGGTCACACCTATCTCTGCGGCACTGACCCTGTGAGCACCCCTCGTGCAGGCCCCACCTGAGCTCCCCCCGTCCGTGGGGTGGGGCCCCGGCCCGTGCTCCTCCCCGTCAGCTCTGACCTGACCCATCAACCCCGACACGTCTTCCTCAACCTGTGACACAGTGCAGACATGGTGGCAAGCGAGCCTGGACCTTACGCCAGAGTGCGGAAGAGGCTGTGGCACAGTGACGCTGAGAGCAGACCAGCCTGTTCCCAGTGCGGAGGAGCCGGAGTGAGCGGAGCCAAGCAGAGGGCGCCGGAGCCGCGGGCCTCCCAGCAAGGGCGCCAGAGCCATGGTCCCAGCCTCCCCCGTCCAGCGGCACACAGGCCGTGCGTCCTCCTGGGGTTTCTGCCTGCTTTTGGCTCCTGGACTCTCCCTGTCCCGTCTCCTCCCCAGCATCTCTCCCGGCAGGGGAGGTGGTGGTAAGGCTGGCCAGGGTGCCCCCTCCCACCCGCAGGGCCCCAGGGGGTCACTGTGCTCTTGCTGTGGTTGTCAGGGTCCACGTCACCCCCCGCACACACACACTGCCAGGCACACGTCCACGTCTTGCCCCCCCACACCTGCCCCGCCCCAGAGCCCCACTGCAGCCCTCCTCTTCCTCCCACACAGCCTCCCCTGACCCAGCACCACGCCCTGTCAGCTGTCTGTGGGGGACACGTGGGCATCTGAGGAGGCCAGCACCGCCGCCGTGGCCTGTACGCCTCCTGTGCCCTTTGTGCCTGGACACGCCAGGCACACACACAGGACACGGCCACTGTCCGGAGCCACCACACAGGCCTCACTCCGGCACCACACACTCCCTGTGTGTTAGAGCAGCAGAGGTGGGAGCTGCCTGGGAGCCGGCCCAAAGCAAGAGCTGGAGACGCCACCGGCTCGTCCCCTCAGAGCCTTTCAAAGCCAGCTGAGAGCGGGGGGCTGACTCCCCCTTGTGGGCAGCAAGGTCACCTCCACAGCTGGGGACACACTCTGCCCGGCTGGCCACGCGCACGGGGGGAGCCTGCTCTGTGCCACCTGCTGTCACAGGCTGGCCTTCGCACCCCGCGGCCCTGCACACCCCCGAGCACACGGCACACTCAGCAGTCCCCTAGCGGCGGGCGAGGGCACCACCTTGATCCTGCCTGCACAGCACAGAGACGCCAAACGTGAGGGCATCGGATCTGCACAGCACCACATGGTTTGCCCACCTGTCAGGTCCCTGGGGACTCACAGAGACCGAATCCCTCCTGCCGGGTGAGCTCTGGAGTCCTCATGGGCTCAGGAGCCCAGTGACGTGCAGGGAGGCCCTGCCCACATCAGCCACTCCCGTTACACCCACTCCTACTGTCTGCCTCGGGAGACAGGCGAATCCAGCCGTCCTCAGTGTCAGACGATGGACAGACACGGCCGGGACCTGCAGAAGCCACGCCCCTCTCCTCTGGACTGCACGTGAGGGGGACCTGAGTCTAGGACAGCCAGGGCAACGGACGGGGGCCCCAGGGTGGTTGAGCTTTGAGTGGGGGTTTCCTGAATTTCCAGGTTGTGAGCCCATACGTTCCCGTGATTTGCTCACACGGGCTGGACTGGGCTTTGTGGTGCTGCACCCCTGTGAACATGGGCCCCAGGACGTCCACAGAGCAAGTGACACGCACCCACGACACTCCATGGCCGAGCCCTCTGCAGTCAGGCAGGCCAGGAGCCGGGAGCCAGGAGCCAGGCTCCCTGTGCGAGACCAGGAAGAGCAGATGGAGTAAGAAAGGCAGGACCCAGAGAACCACCAGCCCTCGCCTGTCTCCCTGCACAGTAAAAGCTCACCCTTCCCGGGGCTGCCCGCACTGTTTCCATCCTGCTCTAAAGCAGGACCAGGGACGTCCGGCCTGCAGGCAGCACGAGGCCAGCAGAATCACCCGGTCTGGCCCTGCAGACGCAACCACAGGCAGGACTCGAAATGCAACCTCTAGGAGGCTAATTTCAGTGATCATTTCGTATGGCCCACGAACGTTAGAAATCTCCAAGTGGCCCTTGTCCGAAAAGGGTTCCCCACCCCTGCTCTCAAGCTAGCTCCACACGACAGGTGCATTTGCTGGAAATTAGAATTAAAAGAAGGATTGAAGGCTTCGGAACTGCTGCGGTTACTAATAACCTGCCATCTTCCAGCAGGAAGCCGCCGTGCACCGTGGGCAGCCCTGCCTGTCTCTGCCCATGACCGGGACCTCTCGCAGAGGACACGCGGTGGATGCTGGCCTGGGCCGAGGAGAAAGGAGGGGCCCAGTGTCCCACGCGGGACCTCGGAGACACACGCACAGCCAGGGACAGCGCGGAATACGCAGCGAGCGCTCTTGGGAGCCGGAAGAGACCTTGTCGTGTGCATCGGAGTGACAATGCAGGGGCTGGTTACGTCGAAAGGTGGCATCAGCTCCAGCCATTCCTGGGCTGTTACAGATGGAAGCTAATTCCTGGGGGAGGCCTGGGGCGGTGATTATGACTGTTACAGGAGGGGTGACTCTGACGGGAGCGCATTTACACAGTCTTCCGACTGTAGGGACAGGAAGGCCGGGACAGCACAGCGCCGGCCTCCCCTCAGGGCCAGGTAGGGGGCAGCGCCCCGTTCGCCCCGTCTGGCCCCGCACTCTCCTCAGAACTTCCTCTCCTCACTCTGGTGGTCGTGGGTGGACAGACAGGGCTGCGCCGGCCCAGGGTGAAGCCTTCGATAGTCCACTGCGTGGTAACCGTGTCTAGGCCCTAAGGCGGCACCGGGCTCTGTTGTGGGCTACACAAGGCGTCTCCCACCCGGTGTGAGCAGTTGGCTCCGTGTGGAAGGCGCAGAGCCTCTCCCGCTGTGCGGCGTCCAAACTCTTCTCGGCATTGGTCCTAGTTCTGAAGGAACGGCGCAGGGCAAGGGCTGGCTGCCCAGACCCGAGCTGTGGGGGACGGGCGTCCTCCCTGCTCATGGCGGCACCCCCTCCCGCCCAGCTGGCACAAACCAAGCCCTCTGCAAGCCAACATGGTATGGGATGGACGGACCTCCCTTGGGAAGAACGAGAGCTACTCTCTCCATCTGTAGCCACCCTCGACCAGCTTTCTCCTCGCACACTGACTGGGTCCCTCGCACACAGACGTGTAGTCGTAACGTCAGAAAACGCCTGAGGGTGTGTACGACGCTGCTGATGTTTCCTTTAACAGTGAACACGAGATGTCCGTACTTACGTGCATTGAAAAATCACTAAGACAAACGCATCAGCCCCGTGAGTTCAGCGTCACGGCCTTATGGCAGCCTGACTCCACTCTTGGGAGAGGCAGCCGCACCACCATGAAAGCCTACAGCCCACTGGAGACACACCTGACTGCTACGTAGGCTGTGTCACTGTGACGTGCTCTTACGACAAAGACCCTCGACGGCACACGCCACGGCCACTAAGCAGTGCCCGGTGCAGCTGTGTGAGGACAGCACCCTGGACCGTCAAGGGTGAGCACTGAACCTGGACCAGAGCTGTGGGGTCGTCTACAAGAGGACGCCTCCCTCTCTGAAACAAGGAGAGAGACCGGGACCTGAACCCGGGAATACAGGACCCCAAGTGCTGGGCGTGCGTGGCTCTGCGCAGCTTCCGCCACGATTCCCTGTGCTGCTGTCCCTCCCCTCGCCGGCCGCTCGAGGCCGCCTGGTCCCGGGGCACGGGCTGCACACGGTGTGTCCCTGGAGCTGCTCCTGTGTGGCCTCCACGTCTGGGACGGTGGCTCGCACCCAGGCGCGTGGTCCTATCCATCCACATTTCCCAAGACAGGCGTGTTGAGAGGATCTTGAGTAAACAAGAGCTGCCAGGTTTAGAGACAGCGGGCGGTGATCCAACACCAGATTCTACGATGGCTTAAGTGCGTCCGGTCCATGAGCAATAGACGAATGCCGCTGCAGGGTTGGTTTGTTACTACAGCGGCGAGGGGCGAGCAGGCAGGGGGGCGTGGACACACAGCAAGGGCTACGGTCCCCACGGGAAGGACCCGGTGCGACAGGCTCAGAGGCTTAGGTCGCCTGGCACGGACGACTCCAGTGGGCTCTGCAGTACAAGGGCTGCTCCTGGGATTCCAGCCCTGCCCCGGGTGACGAGGGCAGGCGTCAGTGGCAGAGAGGAGGAGGTGCGAGTGCTGGGCTGGCCGCTCGCGTGTGGGAGACGTGCTTGCAAGTGAGCCATTCACTCTCTCTAAGAGGCTGCCTGCCCCGGGAGGAGCGGTTTGTCCAGGGCCACCAACACTCCCACGGCCAGAGCCTCAGATGCAGAGAACAGACAACGGGCGGGCAGGCAGGCCGGCCCCATTTCTCAGGCGTGGGGTTGAGCCCTCCCGCGGCACCACGCTGGGCCCCGTGGCATAGAGGGAAGAGCTGGGATCCCTGCTGACACCCTGCTGTCATTGGCGGCAGGATCTGGGGCAAAGAATCCAGCTTCTCGGGCTTCAGGGCCCTCATCTACACTAAGGGGTGGAAGGGCCACGTGACTTCCAAGACCCAGCCCAGCCCCCAACCCCCCGAGCCCCTGCTGGTTACCTGCAACACAGAATCTGCCGTCCCACACTCATCACGGAGCCCAGACCCAGGGCCCCTCAGCTCTAAGGAAACCTGTGGTTCCCTCCACCAACGCCTGGGGCCCCGCCGAGGTGCGCGCAGGGAAGCCTGGGAGAGTGGCTCGCCCGCCCCGGGACAGAGACCCTGTCTGCGCCAGGCCCACATTGTAGCCGGCCGGCGGGAGAGAAGCTGTCCCGGGGCCGCGACGTCCTCCCGTGAGGGGCCTTGCTGCAGGCTCTGGACAGAAGCCCACGTGCACACCTAACCAGCTGGGCTTTTCCCTGCTGGCGCGGCCTGTGTTTGCGCCCTGTTTCCCAGCCTGTCCTGGCCGCGCTGCAGTGCTGAGGACACAGCCGGCTCAGGACGGGGTCCCTGGCCCCCGCGGCAGGTGCCATCGCTGAACCGTGCCGACTCAGGCCGGCTCGTGCCCCTTCTGCCCCTCCCTGGACCCCCCCCCCCCATCACTCATGTTCTTGCACAGGGCACAGCTAACTGTCCTGTCAGCAGAGAAAAGCGCCCTGGGCGTGGTGTGCGCTTAAACCAAAGCAGACGCGCCCGCGGGAAACGCCGTTAGGACAGGAGACGCTGAGGGTGCAGACATGTGGGGTGCAGACGTGGGGTGCACGTTTGGGGTGCAGACGTGGGGTGCAGACGCGTGGGGGTGCAGACATGTGGGGTGCAGACGTGGGGTGCACGTGTGGGATGCAGACATGTGGGGTGCTGACACATGGGGTGCAGACATGTGGGGTGCAGATGTGGGGTGCAGACGTGTGGGGTGCAGACGTGGGGTGCTGACGTGTGGGGTGCAGACGTGGGGTGCAGACGTGTGGGGTGCAGACGTGGGGTGCTGACGTGTGGGGTGCATGTGTGGGGTGCAGACGCGTGGGGTGCAGGGTCCACCCGTAGCCCGGTCTTCACTGCTCAGTGTGCTCGGCCACGTATTGTCTCCCTGCCTCAGTGAGCTGAGCCCCGAGGAGACATTCACCCTAGAAAACCACTGTTTTGTAGGAGTGATGTGGAAGGTAAACAAATCTAACTCAAAACTGATGTCCACCATAAAAACCTACACACGCGAGACTCTCTAGTGACCGCAAATCTGCCTACAACCAAGTAGAAAAACACACAGTGGCCAGTAACCCAGGGATTCAGAACATTGCTTGTCTCTCTTAATCATAGGTGCACATAGTTGGAAGGTCAGATTTCCATCAAGAAAACGTAGAGATTCACAAATCATACACCCTCAGGCATACCAGGGATTTTACAAATCCCACGTTTCATGCTTGTCCTCTTTAAGGAGTTACTCAAGACAGCGTCAGACCTACTTTCTCCGTGAGGCCCGGCACACGACCGCAGGAGCTTCCAGCACGGCGGGCTTGACCGCACCCCTGCACGTGGCTGTGGACACGTCGGGTTATTCCACCCACTCGTGGGCCGGGGCGCGTCCTGGGAGTCAACGTTCTGCGGGCACAGAGGCTGGGAGGTCCTGGGGAGGGTGGAGGGGGTGCCTGCGCAGCAGTGAGCGTCCAGATGCCGCTGACACACACACGGGGAAATGACTCCAGACGGGAATTCCATACTCTATCTATTTAGCCACAATAAAATAATAAAAGTGCAAAACAAAAACCATCGAAAGGCGAACTGTGAGATCTTGATCGGTTAAGAGTCTGCCTGAAACTTAACCTTTCAGGAAATTTAAATAAATATCACTTTTGTCATCTTGTCTTCCCTCTGCTTCTAAAACCGCCAAAGATGACCAAGCGACACAGTGACAGGACAACATTAACCGTACTGAGGCTCCACACCCCCCAGTACAAGATACGTCTAAAGGGGGCAACTTTAGCCAGAGACGCTGGCCTGCTGCTCACGGCCATCGGCAGCTCCGTCCGGGGGCAGCCTGCCCGTGGGGAGCAGCCCGCCTCCCTGCGCCCCTCCCGCGGCCGGACCCCACGCCAGCGCCCCCCCCCCTCACCTTCCTGAGAAACAACTTCTGCAGCTTCCCGCGCGGCAGCATCCTCCTCTCCCGCGGCCGGGCGCTCCACGGCGCCGCCGCCTCCTTTATCACCTCCCTCGGCCTCCCTCGCGCCCGCGTCACCAGGCAGCAGCCCTGAGCCTCCCCCCTCCCTCCATCCTCAGATACCAATCGCGGAGCCTCCACCCCGCAGGCATCGGCCGGGAAGTGAAGCGCTCTGGCTGAGCACAAAACCCGAGCTTGCAAACTCAGAGAAGCAGGAAGGAAAATCAGCCTCGAGGCGGACCCGTCTGCTGGCCACCATCTGGTCCAAGTGCAAAGCCGTTCCGCCGCTCGGAGCCTGGCAGGCTTGGACAGCGCACCCCGCAGAAAGCACCACGGCCCGGGGCCTCCTCACGGTGCCCTGCCCACCTGCGGCCGGCCAGGCTGGGTCCTGTCCCAACCGCCCTGGAAAGACAGCTCCAGGCCTGAGCAGGAGGAGGTGAGCACATGGCTACTTCTCTTCCGTGTGGCAACTCCATGCACAGGTTATGCAAGCGTGCTACCCCTCACATGACCCCCCCACAAACACACACGCGTGGGCACACACGTGCATGGGTGTGGCAACTCTGCACACGGGTCATGCAAGGGTGCTGCTCCTTCATATGACCACTCCCTCCCACAGACACACACGCACGTGCGCACACCCGTGCGTGTGCACACTCTCTCCCCGACCTCCTCCCAGGCTACCCCAGTGCGTGCTGCTTGCTCACAGGCACGCTTGCTCCACTTCCCTGGGAACGCGGGTCCCCACACTCCCTCAGGGCAGCCGCCTCTCACTGCCGTCACCGCTGTCACGGAGCCTTGCCCCAGTGCAGGCAGGAGCTCGAAGGCTCCATGGGAACAGCGTCCATGAGCACTCGAGGGTCAGCTCAGACCCAGGGCGATGGCTGAGGCTCCTAACCATCAAAGGTCTTCTGCTCATCCGTCCATCGCTCCTCCTCTGGGAACTGCAGGAGGGATCTGTCAGGGGTCAGTCAGCCTTGGGGACCAGGGCCACAGACGGAAGGAAGTGGGCACCGAACCCTGGGGCCGAAGGGAAGCGATCAGAGACATCAAGTCAGGCTGACCCGGACAGAAAGCACCGTGACCTAGGACAGTGCAGGCCATGGGGAGGATGGCCCTGTCCACCTCGTCCCACCCCAGGACGTGGAGATGTGGGGGCCACAGGTGAGGCTCAAGTCTCCCTTTGCAAGTGGTCACCACTATTCCAGCAAACTCATCCTCACTGGTTCCATGGCTGCTGGCGCACACTCACGCAGGACTCTGTCCTGAGGGCGGAACAGATTAGAACTCTGTCCACACGCGTGTGCACGTGTGTGAGTGTGCAGGTGTACACGTGTGCACGTGTGAGAGTGTGCAGAGGTGTGCACGAGTGTGAGTGTGCAGGTGTACACACGTGTGCATGTGCAGAAGTGTGCACGAGTGTGAGTGTGTAGGTGTACACATGTGTGAGTGTGCAGAGGTATATGCATGTGCACATGTGTGAGTGTGCAGGTGTACACATGTGCGCGTGTGAGAGTGTGCAGGTGTACACGTGTGCACGTGTGTGAGTGTGCAGAGGTGTGCACGAGTGTGAGTGTGCAGGTGTACACACGTGTGTACGTGTGCATGTGCAGAAGTGTGCACGAGTGTGAGTGTGTAGGTGTACACATGTGTGAGTGTGCAGAGGTATATGCATGTGCACATGTGTGAGTGTGCAGGTGTACACATGTGCGCGTGTGAGAGTGTGCAGGTGTACACGTGTGCACGTGTGTGAGTGTGCAGAGGTGTGCACGAGTGTGAGTGTGCAGGTGTACACACGTGTGTACGTGTGCATGTGCAGAAGTGTGCACGAGTGTGAGTGTGTAGGTGTACACATGTGTGAGTGTGCAGAGGTATATGCATGTGCACACGTGTGAGTGTGCAGGTATACACACATGTGCACACATGTGACTGTGCAGGTGTACACACGTGTGCACGTGTGTGAGTGTGCAGGTGCATACACGCACACACCGACTTCAGGCAGCAGAGTTGCTGGGTGAGCCCCTCAGGGGCGACTTCCTCACCCACACCTCCCAACATGGAGATTTCACGAGGTCAAGGCCGCCCCACCTCCACTCCCTCTGCTCTCCTGCTCGGGGAGCTCGGTCCGTGCCGGCGTTGAGCAAAACCGTCAGGCCCGGGCCAACTGGGAGCAGACCGCTATTTTATTGGGCCCAGGCAACCTCTGCACACCGCGGTCTTGGGATCTCTCCTTATCAAATCGACAGGAGCTGAAGGCTCTCCCGCGCTGTCTTTCCCCCACAATCAGCCCGCATTTCACCTCTTCGGAAGCCTCGGGACTGTGACCCCGTGCACAGCCTCCCAGGGGGGTGAGCCGCCTTTCTCGCACACATGCCGGCACGCCTCTCACCCTCAGCCATGGCCCTGGAGCCGCGGCAGCCCCGCCCGTCTGTCCCGCACTCTCCGGGGTGCTGAGAACTCGGCGGAAAGGAAGCGCACACGTCTGCAGCATCTACTCCACGGTTCAGAGACCGGCTCTCCTCATCGTTCATGAACGCTCTGTGTTATTTTAACATACAGTATGCAGGCTTCGCTATAACGAGAGACTTTTTTTATTGAATTTTTTGGGACGGGGGAAACTGGTGGGGGTATCCAGCGCACAGGAGTGAGAACAGAATTCATTTTCGCTGTCTCTAACCTACCTAGCCCCCCAGCAAGGTGCTTGTCTCGTGTGGGCAAATGCTCACCGGTCAGCCAAGGCCAGCGCCATGGGGAACAGCTGCTGGGGGAGGCGAGTGAGCTCGCTTTACGTGCAGGCATGTTCTTAGCTTATTCTGCACACAAAACAGATTTGCAGACTTCCTAAGAAATCACATCGCAAGGGTATGTCCATGGGATCGACTACTCCGGAGACGAAATCCCCACGTTAAACCAGACATGTCTCAACACCGTGGAAAATGAGCCCACCAAAGCCACAGGCGGAGGCGAGGTGCCCCCTCTCCAGTGTCTGGCTGAGACCCCGGGGACTGTGAGGTCCCCTCTGTGGTTCTAGGAGACAGGAAACTGGCCTGGGGTGGGACGTGAGCTACGCGAAAGCGCAGAAACAGCTCGCCCGGGAGTGCCTGTCCCTGCACCACACAGCCGCCCCCCGGGGTCGCTCCCTGCTCCCAGCCGAGGGTGTGGGTGTGCAGGGGCACCGAACCGGCCAAAGACAAGAAGAGGACAGGAGACAGATGGAGAAGCAGGTCTGAGATTCTGTTGTTAGTATTGTAGTGGCTGCATTTCGAGTTATCCTAATGCAATTCAATTCAAACTTCTGTTGGAATGAAAAGATAATTACCCGGGAATTAGTACTTTTGAAGGTACATGAGCAAAATAGCTGGGGTCTTTGGTCTCAGGCTAAGTGGTGGTCAGGTTGGATCCAGCAGCCTGGCAACGGAAACCAGTCCTGCTTAATGGACCATAATTGCCGATGAACGGACGTTTGTGGACCAAAGGTTGTCATGGCGACTATGGCGCGCGATTGCCTTTTGTTCTGTGCCCCGGGAAGTCGTCACACCAATCTTGGCTTCCTCTTCTTCCAAATACATTTTCAAAGCTGCTGTTTTGAAAAACAGTCATCGCTGTGCGTTGGTCACTGCTTTGAAAGAATTGCTGTTGATGTCACACGGGCATTGGCCCCAGCAATAGAACCCAAATGCTCGCACAATTTGGCCCCAGGAATAAACAACCAGCACTACAACAGAGAGCACGCGTCCCGGCCCCCATTAGAGCGGCAGAAGCGCAGCTCGCGGCCTCGTCACGTGTCTGCTCTGAAAAGCCCAGCAGTCCCGCCCCCGCCTTCGGACTCACGAGAATCGGGCAACAGTAGATGGTGTCAAAGACAACGTGACGCGTGGACTGCACGTTTCCCCTGCTGGGCCACGGGAGTGCGCGGGTTGGACCACGCAGCACGTCCTCCCCGTCGGGAACAAGAACGGAAGGGATGGGTCACCTCCCATCCGCGGCGCCCAGGCGGAAGCCGGCACCCACCAGGGCCCCAGGACTCCGGAGACGGCAGCTGCCAGTGAAGCAGCCTCACCTCCCAGCCTCCTCTCGCAGGGGGAGCTGGGAGCTCGTGGGGGAGGGACTCGCTGTCCTGGTGGTGGGAGTCCTCAGCTGCCATGAAACTCCACGCTCCTGCTACCTGGAGCCGGGCGGGGGCAGCAACCGTGGAGATCAATCGCCTGCTCTCCCAGAACCCGGGGAGCCACACAGCAGGCGGTGGCAGAGCCACACAGCAGGCGGTGGCAGAGCCGCAGGTCCCACGTGTCCACCCCTCCTCCCGCGCCCCGCCCCTGCACTGCGTCCGCCTCCACACGTGTCTCACACACATCACCCCTCACCACTCCACGTGCTGGCCTCATCCTAGTCCTCCCCAGGGTCAGCAGGGCTGAGTGTGTGTTGTATGTGCATGTGTGTCGTGTGTACATGTGCCTACTGTGTGCACGTGTCTATGTGCACATGACTGCATGTCAGTTCATGCCTGCATGTGTATGACTGTGTGCATGTAGCTGTTGGCATATTCATGTATGTATGGCTGTGTGTATACCTGGGCCTATGTGTATGTGTACCTGTGTGTGCGCGTGTGACTACATGTGACTGGGTGCATGTGTGTTCATATGTGCCCATGTGAAAGGAGCGTGATGTCTCCTCCTACACACACTGGCGCACATCGCGTGTTTAAGTGAAGTGTCGCTGGGGAAGCAGCGCCTCTTCCCATGTCGGGGCTGGTCTCTGCCACCCAGCGTCACACGCAGGCTGCAAGCAGGCGTTAGGGTCCACAACCCCCACTCCCGTCCCTGAGACACTCACTGGGCCCCCGGGAAAAGTCCTACAGCTCCAAGTCGCAGATAAACGCACACCTCCCCAAAGCAGCCGCCGCACTCCCCGCCCACGCCCCACCACGGACCTGTCCTTCTCTCTGCCCTGACTCCGGGGAGACAGGACGGAGGGAGGCCCACCCACAGCGGCTTACACTGGGGACGCCGGCCTCGGGTTGGGAACTGCAGCCTGGGGCCCGAGCCAAGGCAGAGCCGCGGTGCAAACACAGGTCACCATCCACAGGTCACCGTGCACAGGCCACTGTCCACAGGTCACCGTCCATAAGTCACCATCCACAGGTCACCGTGCACAGGCCACCGTCCATAGGCCACCGTCCACAGGCCACCGTCTACAGGCTGGACAAAGGCTGCCTCGCATGGGCGGGATCCCGGCTGCAAACAGGAACGCCGCGTGATGAGCAGAACTGCCCTTCACGGCGAGTCTCTGGCAGGCCCGCGTGGCTTTCCTCTGTGCTGGGATAACAAAAACGTGTCTGCTGGGGCCGGTGTTGTGGTGCAGTGGTGGAGCGGCTGCCTGCAGTGCCAGCATCCCGCGTGGGCGCCAGTTCACGTCCCAGCTGCTCCACTTCCCGTCCAGCTCCCTGCTGTGGCCTGGGAAAAGCAGCGGGAGATACTCCAAGTGTTGGGGCCTTGCCACCCACGTGGGAGACCCGGAAGAAGCTCCTGGCTCCTGGCTTCTGTTGTGGCCACCTGAGGAGTGACAAAGCTCACGGAAAATCTCTTCCCCTCTCTCTCTGTAACTCTGACGTTCAAAATACGTAAATCTTTTTTTAAGTGACTGCTATATATCCAGGTTTATCAGTGTGGTTTGAAACCGGGAGTCGGACATGGAAATCTGGGGGGCCCACGGGCTCAGAAGTCAGGGCCCGGCGTCAGGGTCCCTAGGGGACTCTCGTTGCCGGCCTGACAACACTCGTTCCCAGACGTCGTTTGCCAAGCATAGACAGAGCGAGGCTGGGAGTAACGTCACTTCCCTTCCTGAGTCATCTAAGGTTCCGTGAAGAGAATATAAAAATGTCGTTTATTTCCAGAGAATGAGTGCAGGGGGCATTGTCAGGGGTCAGCGGACGGCAATGTGGCGGCCCCGTGAGGCCAGGCTCTGGGCAGCCCCGGCCTCCGTGTTCCCATCCGCACAGTGGGCGTGCGGTACAAGGGGCCGTGGGCGAGGGAGTTGTGAGGTGCGCGGAGCAGGATTGGTGGCTGCGTGTGCCTCCGGGAGAGCTGGGAGAGGGAGGCGGGCGGCGCGGCCGGGGCAGCCGGAAGCAGAGCCTTCCCAGAAGCCGGGGGTCTGCCAGCAGAGCCAGCGCAGGCCGCCCCCTGCTGAAGGAGCAGCCGGGCGTGAGGGGACCCTGTCCTGGCTGCCGACGGCCGCAGCCCCCGGGGTCTGTTGGCGTGTTTCACACTCAGGACATGCCTGTACAGGTGTGTGTGGTCAGACACACATGCAGGAAACATCGCGCCCTTGAAAAGGCCCAGTCTCTGATCTGCTTTGTCCCTTCAGCCCGTGGCCAACCAGGCGACCTGACCAAGACCAAGCAGCCGGGGAGGGGAGGGGAGGGGAGAGGAGGGGAGGGCAGGGCAGGGGAGGGCAGGGCAGGGCAGGGGAGAGGAGGGCAGGGCAGGGCAGGGGAGAGCAGGGGAGGGTAGGGGAGAGGAGGGCAGGGCAGGGCAGGGGAGGGCAGGGCAGGGCAAGTCAGGCAGGGCAGAGCAGGGCAGGGCAGGGGAGGGCAGGGAGAGGAAGAGAGGGCAGGGCAGGGGAGGGCAGGGGAGGGTAGGGGAGAGGAGGGCAGGGCAGAGCAGGGCAGGGCAGGGGAGGGCAGGGAGAGGAAGAGAGGGCAGGGCAGGCAGGGCTCTGGCCCAGGGTGGGCTCCCCTCTGGTGCTTCTCAGTCCCGCCAGCATACTGTCCTGAGCCACCCCGTAAGGGACAGCAGAAAGTGGGCCACGTGTGCTCGAGGGGGAGGCACCCCAAAGTGGAACCCCGTACTCAGGGCAGCTCTGCGGTCCGGAACAGGGGAAGCAGGCGTTGATATCGTGGGGGCCAGGACAGCTGGAGCCAGAGCCACCATGTCTCCTGCACCTGGGTGGGGCTCTGGGCCGGGAGGAGCAGCAGGTGCACCCAGCACGGCGGGCTCCCCCAGTGGAGGCGAGCCCCTCCTCGGGCAAGGCCCCTCCCCGATCTCCGCCCCTGAGTCCCAGCCCCTGCGTGCCGCGTGCAGTGGGTTGATGTGGCATCCTGGGCCCCTGGACAGGGCCCACGCACAGCGCACTCGAGGCCTGCAGCTAACTTCCGGTGCAGGCGCCTGCCGCTCTCCTCCCCCAGTCGGGGTTTAGAACGCATTGGCCTACGCGGGGTGGAGGCTGCGCGATGTCCACCTGGTGGCTGCCAGGGAGAACGTGAGGGCACTGCTTCCTTGCACGGCTGCGAGGACCCTGAGCACAACGCGCGCTCTGGCGTGACTCGGTTCCCCTCCTCCGTGAGACAGCAAGGACAGCAGCGAGACGAAAAGGGAGCCGTGGGAAAGTGCCCGGGCGACGCCGGCGCGAGAGCTGTCACTCTGCTGGTTGTCAGGCAGGGCGGTGCGTGTGTGTGCGTGTGTGTGCGCATGTGTGTGTCTGCGTGCATGCATGTGGGTGTGTGTGCATGTATGTGTGAGTGTGTGTGCATGTGTGTGTGAGTGTGTGTGCGTGTATGTGTGAGTGTGTGTGCATATGTGTGTGTCTGCGTGTGTGCATGTGGGTGTGTGTGTATGTGTGAGTGTGTGTTTGCGTGTGTGAGTGCGTGTGTGTATGTGTGAGTGTGTGTGTTTGCGTGTATGTGTGAGTGTGTGCATATGTGTGTGTCTGTGTGCATGTGTGTGTGTGCATGTGTGTGCATGTGTGTGTGTGAGTGTGTGTGTATGTGTGTATGTGTGTGTGTGCCCGTGCGTGTGTGCTCGCTCCCCAGGGACACACCCTCCATGCCTGTTAAACACGGGGCTTCGGTGAGAGCGGTGCCCTAGCGGCTGCGGTTAGGGTGTGAGAAATTCCCAGGGTGAACTGAGGTTCCAGACAGCACATTCCTGCGGGGGCCCGTGATGTGTTCCGTGTGCACGGCTCACGCGTGACGGTCTCTTCAGGGAATGAACCCAGTGCGTTCTGTGCCACTGAGAGAAGGTACCTGCAGCCGGCAACGCGGCCAGAGATGCCAGGTGACACCCACACGACGGAACCCAAGACCAGAGCGAGCCCGTTACTCAGTTACCCGAGGAGTGCAGCGTTACGGGTGTTCTCTGGAGAGGGATCCAGCCTTGAAGACTTTAAAATGCAATTATTGTACCAGTTGCATAGATTTCATCGGAAATTATAGGAAAGTATCCAGAAGAAAATAAAAATCACCTGTGATCCTGGAACTTAGAGAAAATATGGATTTTTTTTCTTTTTTCCTTCCAGTTTTTTTTTTTTTTTTTGACACATTGTTCATTTTCTGTTGGGAGTTGGAGGTAGGCTGTAGCTGAATATGCTAAGGTTTGAGGTCAACTTTTTTTCAAGGTTAATGTTTCATTTTCCCAAAATGAAACTTAAATTTTATGCATTTACTTATTTATTTGTTATTTGAAAGGCAGAGAGACAGAGAGTGAACTTCCACCTGCTGCTTCACTCTACAAAAGCTCGAAACGGTGAGGGCTGGGCCAGAGTGAAGGCAGCAGCCAGTCTGGTCTCCCAGGTGGGCGACAGGGACCCACGTGTGTGGGCCATCACCACTGAGCCCTGGGACAGGAAGCAGAAGCAGCGCCTGAACCCAGGCACCGTAATCTGGAGCATGGGTGCCCATGCGGCTCCTCACCATGCCCTAACACCCACCCCCAGGAGGAGAGGTTAAAGTGTGAGCTCTCCTAGCGCGGAACGTGCCTGAGTCCTGCAGGGGCGCCCAGTGAGGAGCGCTCCATGGGCGGCACCAGTGGGGCACCCGGGGTGGGCGGTGTTGGCCTCCACATTGCTCAGGGCAGGAGAGCGCCAGGTTGGATGTGCTCCTTGTCGGCTGAAGTTCTGAGCTCCTGCCGCCACCCTGGTCTGGACACTTCCTGCAGTGCTTCCTGCACCCACTGTGCCCACCCTCCCTGGGTGCTCACACGCTCCCCCCGACAAGCAGGCCCACGCCCCACCTGTGTCTCCTCGGAGTCTCCTGCAGCACGGGCTGCCCCAGCCGGGGGGCGGCTTGGCCATCCCACATGAACTGTCACCTTCGTGGCAAAATTTCCAAATCAGACTGAAGCATCGGAGGGTGTCCCCCGTGCCCTAGGCTTCACCCACGTGTCACTGTCCCCTGTCCCCTCCGCATTGTCCACTCCATCAGAAAGCAAAATGCACCTGTGACTGCCGTGTCACTGCTTCAGGATCCGAGGGGGGAGGGAGAAATGATTGACGAGCAAGCGAGGGAAACAGGACGGTCTCCTCGGGGTCAGGCGCAGGGCTGGCTGGCGGAGCAGAGGAGACCAACGGGGTTCACGGTGAAGAGAGGGGAGACCGACGGGGTTCACGGTGAAGAGAGGGGAGACCGACGGGGTTCACGGTGAAGAGAGGGGAGACCGACGGGGTTCACGGTGAAGAGAGAGGAGACCGACGGGGTTCACGGTGAAGAGAGAGGAGACCGACGGGGTTCACGGTGAAGAGAGAGGAGACCGACGGGGTTCACGGTGAAGAGAGAGGAGACCGACGGGGTTCACGGTGAAGAGAGGGGAGACCGACGGGGTTCAGACGGCGGAGCACAGGAGAAACTTGCCCACGTCCAGGGACGGATTCCACCCAAAGCTAGCCTGCCCCTCCAATGGCGGCTGCAGCCGTCACAAGCCCCCCCCCCATGATGCCTCTCAAGTCCAGGGTTACTGGGCGTCCACCCAGGCCTGTCAGCAGCCCTGCAGCTCTGAGCTGCTTTTCAGAGTTGGGCCTGAATCATTCACTATATTATTTGTTTAGAAGGAATGTGACGAGAGCATAACTTTCCACAAATTAATAATTAAAAACAACACCAAAACACACCCCTCCCCTGCTGTCAGACCACAGCCGATAAGCCTGCGTCAGACCCTCCCCTGATGTCACCATGGCCAGGGGACCTGCATCAACCCTCCCTGACGTCACCACGGTGGGGGGGCCTGCATCAACCCTCCCTGACGTCACCATGGCCAGGGGGCCTGCATCAACCTTCCCCTGATGTCACCATGGCCAGGGGGCCTGCATCGACCCTCCCTGACGTCACCATGGCCAGGCGGCCTGCATCAACCCTCCCCTGACGTCACCATGGCCAGGGGGCCTGCATCAACCCTCCCTGACGTCACCATGGCCAGGGGGCCTGCATCGACCCTCCCTGACGTCACCATGGCCAGGCGGCCTGCATCAACCCTCCCTGACGTCACCATGGCCAGGGGGCCTGCATCAACCTTCCCCTGATGTCACCATGGCCAGGGGGCCTGCATCAACCCTCCCCTGACGTCACCATGGCCGGGGGCCTGCATCGACCCTCCCCTGACGTCACCATGGTGGGGGGGCCTGCATCAACCCTCCCTGACGTCACCATGGCCAGGGGGCCTGCATCGACCCTCCCTGACGTCACCATGGCCAGGGGGCCTGCATCAACCTTCCCCTGATGTCACCATGGCCAGGGGGCCTGCATCAACCCTCCCTGACGTCACCATGGCCAGGGGCCTGCATCAACCCTCCCTGACGTCACCATGGCCAGGGGGCCTGCATCGACCCTCCCTGACGTCACCATGGCCAGGGGGCCTGCATCGACCCTCCCTGACGTCACCATGGCCAGGGGGCCTGCATCGACCCTCCCTGATGTCACCATGGCCAGGGGGCCTGCATCAACCTTCCCCTGACGTCACCATGGCCAGGGGGCCTGCATCGACCCTCCCTGACGTCACCATGGCCAGGGGGCCTGCATCAACCTTCCCCTGATGTCACCATGGCCAGGGGGCCTGCATCAACCCTCCCTGACGTCACCATGGCCAGGGGCCTGCATCAACCCTCCCTGACGTCACCATGGCCAGGGGGCCTGCATCAACCTTCCCCTGATGTCACCATGGCCAGGGGGCCTGCATCGACCCTCCCTGACGTCACCATGGCCAGGGGGCCTGCATTGACCCTCCCTGACGTCACCATGGTGGGGGGGCCTGCATCAACCCTCCCTGATGTCACCATGGCCAGGGGGCCTGCATCAACCCTCCCTGACGTCACCATGGCCAGGGGGCCTGCATCAACCCTCCCTGACGTCACCATGGCCAGGGGGCCTGCATCGACCCTCCCTGACGTCACCATGGCCAGGGGGCCTGCATCAACCCTCCCTGACGTCACCATGGCCAGGGGGCCTGCATCAACCCTCCCTGACGTCACCATGGCCAGGGGGCCTGCATCAACCTTCCCCTGATGTCACCATGGCCAGGGGGCCTGCATCGACCCTCCCTGACGTCACCATGGCCAGGGGGCCTGCATAGACCCTCCCCTGACGTCACCATGGTGGGGGGCCTGCGTCACGCATGGGTCAGGCACATCACAGGTCTCCCGACATGCTCTAGCCATGCAGTGATCTCTCTCTTCTTACTGCAGACTGTGTAGTCTGCCTTTTTCTCTGTAAGATCACACCCTTGGCCTCCATTTATGAACTGCGATCATCGAGAGTGGCCACACTGCTCTGCTTCAATTAGCAGGAGATGGGGGCATTTTCTTTGCTGGAGTCCCACCGAGTCAACAGCCCAGTGGACTGTGGAGCTGCACCGAGTGGGGCAGGTGTGTGCCAGCCACAGGAGAAGGGTCAGACAGCCTCCAGAGGGCAGGGACTTCTCCAGGTGCACTGCCCTCTGAGCTGGGGGAGGCCGGGCGTGCGGACAAATCATCCTCCCCTTGGATTTATAACCTGTTCGTTTCATTTTCAAAATGTCTTTCTATAAAACCAGCTAGTGATAGAAAAAGAGGAAGTGAGATTAGCTGTTAAGCTGGAGGCTACGTGTAGCTTTCATGAAGTAAAACACATGAAAGACACGAGTCGCTGGGTTCACCCCGTCACATCTTTCACGGTAGCTGTGGGGACTCAGCCTTGGGTTCCCCCAAAGCTGAGCGGCACCTGCTGGCTCCTGTGGCCAGGAGATGCTGAAATCGCCCCACGCGGTGAAACAATGTATCCCACATCAACTGTGATGGAGTCTTACTGAGGATACACACTGTGGGGGAGGGGAGGGAGGCAGAGATGCCGCGTGATGTTGCCGTAGTAACCAGACTGTGCCCGGGGCCCTCACCTGCACGCTCGGCTCCTGTCTGCTGGACTCCAGGTGAGCCGGCTGCGGGCTCCCAGCGGGGAGAGGCGGTCATGCTGCCCTGGGTCACTCCGGGCGGTCATGCTGCCCTGGGTCACTCCGGGCCATGACCCGGATTGGGTGGGAAGTAGCAGAGGCTCTCTGGGCCAAGCCCACGGCCCTTGGAGGAGGTTGCGGCTCTGAAGGCGCGCCAGTGCCCGCCCATCCCTCCTCGCCCGCAGGCCCCTTCCTGTCCCTTGCCCTCGTCCACTCTACTGCTAGGCATACAGCAGCTCAGCCCGTGCTGGACTCCTCCTCGGCCAGGCCGAGGGTCACCCCTGGAGACTACACGTCCATACATCAGGTAGCATTAACCCTACAGTGTGGACACACTTTTTACGTCTAGTAAGAAAATCCAATGACACACAAAACGGCATCAGGAATCTCGTATCCAACCCAATTCTTCGTGTCAGACTGGATGTAAATACGCCAGACTCAGACAGCAGGGCCTCGAGGGGCAAATCGCGGAACAGTTGCTAAGTGGTTTGGGCGCTGAGTGCCATCGGCTGGATGACCCAGCTGAATTCCAGGACACAGCCCTGCGGGACCTGGCTGCCTGGAGCACCTGGGGCTCCGCCTCTCCCCGCAGGTGCCTGCGGGGCCACACGGGCAGGACTCAAAGAGTGTGTGTGCGTCTGTCCATTGTGTGTGCAGATCCCGCCTCCCCTGGCCGTGCGTCGATCACCACCCTGACAGGGCGCCCTGGGAGGCCTCCTCCTCCTCCTTTTAGCTTCAGGGAATCTGCCAGAAACTCGGGAGTGGTTTTGCTTGATGTGAACCACAGGGCAGCTCCGTGCAGCCACAGGGGTCCACGTGAGCCTAGCCACGCCCGACATCCTAAGGCCTGTTTGGTGCCAACACGGGATGATGCATTTTCCCTTCCGTTCCCGCCGCGAAGATCTCGCCTGGCACCACAAGGCCTGCGGCGTCACTGCTGCTGGTGGCGGCGGCGGCGGGGGGGGGGGGGGGGCAAGCACTGACCACAGGCAAGAAAGTGCTGTCCACACCGACGCAGCCTCAGTGAAACCCACACAACAGGAGGCGCCGTCACCACCTGCTGTGAGGGCTGGAAACTGCACCCACCAAGCCCAGACCCCCGAGCAGACCCCACCCAGGGCCAGCCCCGGCCCCCGCCCGGCCCCCACGCCCACGCCCATGCCTTGTCCAGCTAAGTGGGCACTTTTGCCCCTAAAACCAGTGAGGGCAAGGGCACGCAATACTCGAAGCTTACAGGGACGTAACACACGAACCTGTGTGTGTGTGTGTGTGCGTGTATGTTTGTGTGTATGTGTGTCCGTGTGTATGTTGTGTGTGTATATGTGTGTGTATGTGTGTCCATGTGTGTATGTTGTGTGTGTCTGTATGTGTATGTTGTGTGTGTATTTGTGTGTCTGTGTGTATGTGTGTGTATGTGCGTCTGCATGTCTGTGTGTATGTGTATGTGTGTCTGCGTGTGTATCTGTGTGTATGTTGTGTGTGTCTCTGTGTGTATGTTGCGTGTATGTGTGCATGTGTGTCTGTGTGTCTATGTCTATGTGTCTGCATGTCTGTGTGTATGTGTATGTGTGTCTGCGTGTGTATCTATGTGTATGCTGTGTGTGTCTGTGTGTCTGTGTGTGCATGTGTGTGTATGTGTGTCCGCATGTCTGTGCGTATGTGTGTCTGTATGTGTATGTTGTGTGTATGTGTGTGTGTGTCTGTGTATGTGTGTATGTCTGTGTGTGAATGTGTGTATGTGTGTGTATGTGTGTCTGCATGTCTGTGTGTATGCTGTATGTGTGTCTGCGTGTGTATCTGTGTGTATGCTGTGTGTGTGTCTGTGTGTGTATGTGTGTCCGCATGTCTGTGTGCATGTGTATGTGTGTCTGTGTGTGTCTGTTTGTGTGTATCTGTATGTGTATGTTGTGTGTGTGTGTGTGTGTCTGTGTGTGTGTGTGTGTGTATGTGGTGTCTCCCTGGGTCACACAGCTTCAGCATCAAACAACAATCCTGCCATGAACCCACTCGGCACACGAGGCCGACCCCTACTGTGCAAAGCCGGGATGGCACAACCCTGGCGAGTGCCCACTGCTCCGTTCACTTGCTTTCCAGGGCCACAATTCTGAAAGCACACCACAGCTTGCTTCGCTGGGCTTCGGACCGAATAAAACCAGACGGCAAGGGAAAACCGACCTCCCATCGGGCGTCCTTCTAAAACTGCACGGCCTGGAGGAAAGCCAACCGCAGCACGCCTCTTACCTGTACCGACGCTGCTGACGGCGCCTCGGCCACGGTCACCTCCCCCTTGCCCTGGAAAAGCAGAACGTGGGAGAGAAACCGTTTAGTCGCGGGCGGGCTTACAGGGAGCCACGGCTGCCGAGGACCCCCCGGCGGACACCCACCCTGCCCGTGAGCTTTTTGTGTCTAAACATCAAGCGCCACATGGTTGTGCGCGGAGGGCGGCTGCCGCGTTCGCCAAGCCCGTCGGGGAAGCCGAGAGGGGAACTTGTCCTCCTGTGCAACTTGTAACACCGAGCCGGAGGAAGTGATGCCATGCCCATCGTCAGCCTCAAAACTCAACGGACACAGGAGGCCCTGCTGGCGCTGCCATGGCCGGCCCAGAACTGACGCCAGTGGCCGCCGCCGGGGGCTGGCAGCGCGGCGGCGTCTTCCGGGGACGGTGCTCCGTCCGGCTGCTGTCAGCCGTGAACCTAACAGGAATCTGCAATTGCTCACACAGGCCTTGTGCAACTCCAGCATGGTTCGTCGTGGCGCCAGAGACACAGCCAGCCGGGGCCCCTGCCCGCCTCCCCACTCCTTGTGGCTGGGGCAGCCGGGAGACCACCTGGGCTTCACTGAGTGGCGGTTCCAGGACCCCTGGGGGAGACACCCTGGCTGTCCTACCCCTGCCCCTGCACACAACTGCACGCCTGCGTTTCCTTCTTTCACCCATGGGCTTTTTAGATTATTATTATTGTTGTTGTTGTTATTTTACCAGCCGCATCTCTCTCCTGTCCTTTCTTCCTTGGCTTCTATTTGCTAAAACACAAATGAGCGATGGCGCAAGAGTCCCTCCCCCTCACTTCCTTCCTCTCCACTTTAGACCAGCACTGAGGAGAAAGTCAATTAAAGCGAGTCAGGAGCGACTCTAGGGTTAGATGATTCGCCCACCGTTTTGCCAGCGTGCCGCCCCCTCGGGCCTCTGCGCCTCTCCCCGCCTGGCCGGCCCCCTCCTCTATGTCTCCCCTTCCCCTTCACAGGGCTCCTGAGCCAAGCCCGGGCAGTCAGGGACAAGGGAGCGCCCAACTCCGAGGACCTGGGTCCTTCCTGTCTTCTCCAGCCCAGGGGATTAGCAGAGAGGACTCCCCCAGGGCCCTCTCCCGCTGGGAGCTTCTGGGCAGAGGTGGGGGGAGGAGGAGGCGGCAGGGAAGGGAGCAGCCCCGTTGCTATTGAACTCAGCCAGCAGGACTGTGCCGCCCCCATGGCGGCCCCGGCTGCGGCTGTGACGACACAGAACACGGAGCTGACAACGCCCCCCTGTGTACACTATGAGGTAGACACCTGTCAGGAGCAGGTGCGTCTGCCGGAAGTAAGTGCGAACGGCCACACAAAGGTCCCTGGGTCCTGTCAGTCTGACGCAAGGCATCAGGAATGTTGGCCCGTGGCCGATGGCCGTTCGGGAGTACGAGTGTGCACTGGGTCTGTTACAGGTCAGAAAGCGAGTCCAGGGACACAGGAGACACAGGAGACACTGGTGACCTCCGGGCACTAGGCTTTCCAGGCAGGATGGCCAAGCTGGACTTGACCCTGGGGGCCTCTGAGCGCCCGGGGGATCCGGCTCTGGCTCCCTGGGCCGTGTCCTGGGAGGCAGTGTCTCGCAGACTGCACATTCCGACAGTCGCAGGCAGGGGCTGGCAGTCCAGGGTGACGGCGGCTGGCAGTCCCGGGTGACGGTGGCAGGTGGGTTTGGAAGAGCCAGAGCTTTGCAGGGCTGTCCAGCGCTGCTCACTCCCACCTCCCACAGGGCTGGGACAGAGGCCCTGCCCTGCAGCCAGGCTTGAGCAAGGCCTGGGGCCATCAGCCTCAACTTCCTCTTCTGCAACCGAGGGTGTGGTTGCCCCAGGCACAGGCCACAGTAGCCATGACACCTGGCGGGGGCAGGACCTCTGGCCCTCCTCTGGGGTCTGTGGGGCTCCTAGTGGAGCCTGGCTGGATCCCAAGTCCACCTCAGTACAGCTCTGCCCCAGCTCCCGGGCGTAAAGGCGGACGCAGACGGGACCCAGCAGACGGCACCACGAAGCTTCACGACTCTCCAAATGATCAAGTTAAAATGTGCACGGAGATGTGGGGCAGGGGGTGGGGCCACTCCCCCCCAACCCCTGCTCCTCCTCGGCCTCTGCAGCCCAGGCTGACTGACCGCGCCCGCGCCTGTGCCCTGAGTCCGAGCCGGTCCCTTGGTGATCTGCGCCCGCGCCACCAGATGTCAGCAGAGGACCGGGAGGACGGCGTGGCTGAGGACAGGGGGCGGTTTCCCCAGGCGCCGCAGGAGCCGCATTTGCCGGCTGCAGGGACTGCCTCTGTCTGGTGCTGGCTGGATCCCGGGAGCCCCGACACTGCGGACACCGAGGGCGGAGCCCACGCGGGGCATTGGCCTCGGTCCGCAGAGCCGGCCAGCGAGGAGGAGGCCGTGAGCGCTGTGTCCTCCTGATGGAGCCGAGGCCAGAGCATGGCAGAACCCAAACCCAGAACCCTTTCGGAAGCCCCAGGGTCGGCGTTGTGCTCAGCGACGTGGGCGTCGCCTGTTGAACCCTGGCTGCTCCACAGCGGATCCAGCTCCCTGCTAATGTGCTTGACCAGGCAGGGGAGGTGACGCCAGCGCTTGGGCCCTGCCCTGGGAGACCCGGATGGAGCTCCAGGCTCCCGGCTTCAGCCTGGCCCCGCCTGCTCATTGCAGCAACCATTTTGGGGAGTGAACCAGCAAACCAATGGACCATCTGTCCGACGCTGTCACTCTGCCTTTCAAATAAATGGTTTTTAAGAGGCGCACAGGGAGAGGCTCATGGGCCCATGACCAGGAAAATCCAGCACCCTGTGGGAACTTGCCCCCGCCAGGCTCCCGAGCTGACCCTCCCTACCCCAGGAAACCTGTCCCCGGCCCAGGCCCAGGCCCAGGTCTGGAGGCAGAGCTGAGCCTGGGTCTCCTCGCTGGGAGGCCGCAGAGTGGGGCCCTGCCTTTCCCCACAGCCGGTGCAGCGACTCCTCGCTCCATAACACTCACTCGCGTGCACGCTGAGCCCGTGCCCCGCGCCTCCCTCGTGGCCTCTGTCCTGGGCACTCAGAGCCGCCACACCCTGTCTCGGGTCTTACCGCCTCGGGAGGATGGGGTACTCGGTGTCGCAGCATCAGCTGAGACCGCCCCTCTCCTCAGACGAAGGAGCCTGTTCTAGACTAAAACGCAGCCAAGGTGCCAGGCCATGCAGCCGGCGTGCTGCGTGCTGGGCCCCACGGAGGACAGTTCACCCAACGACGGGGCTGTCCTGAGGGCTGGAGCAGGCCCCGTGGACAGCTGGAGACCAGCCCATGAAACCCAGGCTCAAGGAACACAACGCCGAGAACTCTTATCTCTGCTGGAAACTCGGACGCGTGGTCAGAAGCCAGCCGGACCTGGGTGGCACCCCGTTGCAGTCTGGCTTGGCCTGGACTCCAGTCTGCCTGGCCTCCAAGGGGCCTGCCCGGGCTGGGGCCCAGGTCCTGCTCTACCTCTCACTCCCCCTGGCCAGGTCTGTGACAAAATGGCCTGGAAGAGAACATGCAGAGGACACTCATCTCCAGCGAGACAGAGGCCGGCGGTGCAAGCTCGCTCTCACCCTGCTCCCGTGTGGAGGTGACGCACACAACCAAGTCCTGAGTCGTAGCAGAGGAGGCGGCGGCCCCGGAGGGGCTGAGAGCAAGAGAACGAGGGTCCCCCCTGCGCTGGGGGCGGGCCTCTGTGACCTGGGGTTTAGGCTTTTTGAATCTTGACATCGAGGTGAGTTGCACACAACATACAATTAACCGTCTTGTAGCAAACCAGCAGGCGGCACGAAGTCCATTCGCGATGCTGTGTCACGGTCCGGGTCCAGACCACTCGTCGCCCACCCCCACCCGGCCGCCCCCACGCCCCCCCCGGCAACCAGCAGGTGTTTCTGTGCCTGTGGATGAACCTGTTCTAGGTGCTCCACGCACATGGAGCCGCACGACAGAGGTGCTGTCGAGACCGGCTTCCTGACACCGTGTGTTCAAGGCCCAGCCCCGACGTAGCGTGCACCAGTGGCTCATTGCTGTCACAGCTGCACAACCGTCCATAATTGTTGAGGCCCAGGCCCTGTGCACAGTCACGCACTGGCGGCTGTTGTGAACAGCGCTGCCATGAACGTGGGCGTCCATGCATTCCTTGGAGACCTGTTTCAGCAGTCGGGTGCAGTCCTGGGAGTGGGGCTGCTTCGCACCTGCTTCTCCACCACTCACAGCTCCTCCATGGAGAAACGACTCCAGGAGGCCTCTGCCCAGCTCTGGATGGGGCGGACTGTCTTGTTGCTAGGCTTAGGGTTTAGCTCCCATGGAGACAGAGGGAGAGGGAGGGGGCCATCATCACCCTCCCACCACTGCAGGAAGAAACCCGCACGTGCCGAAGACCAACATGTCGGCAAACCAGGCTGCAGAGTTTTAACAGGACACGAAGAAGACTTTTTGTAACTTCTGCTACTGAAAGGACTTTTCAAACAAATCATGAAGCCACACATCGTTTAAAAAAATCAATGATTTGACTATATTTAAATAAAAGAAATTGTAAGTCAAAACATTCCATAAAATCAAACTCAGCCGCAGACAACATAGAAGAGAGCCGATCTTTCAATTGTGTTCTTCCACAGACTTTTTAAGTAACTTTGTTCTTGTAACCCATGGAACTGAAAAAACAGGACCAGAGCTGTGTCTGGGTTAATTCAGGCCTGAGATCCATTGTGCACCCCCACACAGGCAAATTCTCTGCCTGTGCACACAGGGCGCCCTCTGTGCGTCGGCTCCAGCAGGAGCTGGGAGGTTTTGAGGAAGGGGGGACCGGCGGGCTGCCACACAGGGGGCACGGATGCCCTGAGAAGCCCAAAGCCCGCCACTCTGGACGCAACGTGCCCATGGCCATCGAGTTCCCTTTCAAGTGGCTGGACCCGGGAGACAAGGTGAGTGCGTGTCCACGCTGTTTGCCATCGCTCCTGCTTAAAAGTGGAAGTCATCGGACTCCTGGGGAGGAGCGTGGAAAGGAACCAGCGCCCTCCACCGTGAGATACACCGAGCACTCAAGACAGAAGAACGAGAGTTACATGACCAGCAGGAGTAAATCTCAAAACCTCACCCCCCACTCCCTCCCCGCATTTTCAAAACTCCCAAAATGAAACATGGATTACGAAGCCATCTAGGGAAAGTTAAATATATATCCATAGGCTGGTGCTGCGGCTCACTTGGCTAATCCTCCGTCTGCGGTGCCGGCACCCCGGGTTCTAGTTCTGGTCGGGGTGCCAGATTCTGTCCCTGTTGCTCCTCTTCCAGTCCAGCTCTGCTGTGGCCCGGGAGTGCAGTGGAGGATGGCCCAAGTGCTTGGGCCCTGCACCCGCATGGGAGACCAGGAGGAAGCACCTGGCTCCTGGCTTTGGATCGGCACGGCGCCAGTTGTGACGGCCATTTAGGGGATTAACCAACAGAAGGAAGACCTTTCTCTCTGTCTCTCTCTCTCTGTCTAACTCTGCCTGTCAAAAAAAAAAAAAAATATATATATATATCCATAACTCCTAGAGCCAGGCTGCTGGTGGCTGAACACCCCCCACCTCCCAGGGAATCCACCCGCGGAAGACCCCGCCGCCACCCCTGAGCAAGGCGGCTGCGGTGCAGATGGGTCTATGAGGGGCAGGAGGGATGGGCCGGCCCTTCCTGTGCCTTAGCCGGTGACCCCGGCCTCCAGGACAACACAGCACACATCTGTGGCTCTGCCGCCCAGCTCGGGGCTCCCTGTGAAATGTCAGTGACCGGAGGGTTCCCGCGTGGGCAGCCAGATGAACTAGAGAATCAGGTGGAAATGTCCACTGGGCGTCTGGACAACAGGAGGCTTGGGCTTGAAACATGAGCCGATCCCAGACGTGGAAGCCTCCTGGTGTTGTTTCTCGGGCACTGGATAAGGGACCTCACTTGCAGGCATAAACGTGTCTACTCTTCTTAAACGGAGACCAGGCCAAAGGCGGGTCCACAGGCTGCTTGTGGCTCCACCTGGTTGGATCGCACCGGTGGGGCTGGGCCTTTCCCTGTGACCTCCACACCCTTGCCTAGCAGCCCACACCGCCCTGCCGTCAGAGGACACAGGGGCAACACAGCCGCCAGCCCAGCCAAGGCACGCGTGGCCACTCCGTGCTCCGGCTGCTGCCACAGACAACGCATCAGTTACGCCGAATCCCACAGCTCGTGAAGCTCGGCTCCCAGCCCCCAGGACTAGAAATCTCTCCAGAGAAACAGCGCAGCTGGACTGTAGAGAGGAGCTCACTGCAGGGGGACAGGAAGTGGCTGCCCCCTCCTCTCTGCCGACTCACGAGAGCCACAGCGTTAGAACCGTCGGTCCACCTACGCAGGTCTGCCTGAGGGTACGTAAGACCAACCCTTCTCCCAAAGAAACTAGAACCCACGTTTCATTCTTAATTCTTCATAAATTGATCACTTGGGAAACCATTCCAGATACATTCTTTATTTTTAAGATTTATTTATTTGAGAGGTAGAATAACAGAGAGAGAGAGAGAGAGAGAGAGAGAGAGAGAGAGAGAGGTCTTCCATTCACTAGTTCCCCCCGAATGGCCACAACAGCTGGAGCTGTGCTGATCCGAAGCCAGGAGCCAGGAGCTTCTTCCAGGTCTCCCACATGGGTGCAGGGGCCCAAGGACTTGGGCCATCTTCTACTGCACTGCTTTCCCAGGCCACAGCAGAGAGCTGGATCGGAAGTGGAGCAGCCAGGACTTGAACCAGCGCCCATATGGGATGCCAGCACTGCAGTCAGCAGCTTTACTTGCTACACCACAGCGCTGGCCCCTCTGTATCTCTTTTAAAATAAATAAATCTTTTTAAAAAAAAGAATCTGGGGCCCCTGCACCTGCGTGGGAGACCCAGAAGAAGTTCCTGGCTCCTGGCTTCAGATGGGCCCAGCTCGGGCCATTGTGGCCAATTGGGGACTGAACTAGAGGATGGAAGACCTCTCTCTCTCTGCCTCTCCTTCTCTGTCTGTGTAACTCTGACTTTCAAATAAATAAATCTTAAAAATAAAAGAAAGAAGGGCTGGCGCTGTGGTGCAGCAGGTTAAAGCCCTGGCCTGAAGTGCTGGCATCCCATATGGGTGCCGGTTCTAGTCCCGGCTGCTCCTCTTCCGATCCAGCTCTCTGCTCTGGCCTGGGAAAGCAGTAGAAGATGGCCCAAGTCCTTGGGCCCCTGCACCCATGTGGGAGACCTGGAAGAAGCTCCTGGCTCCTGGCTTCGGATCAGTGCAGCTCCGGCCGTTGCGGCCACCTGGGGAGTGAACCAGCAGATGGAAGACCTCTCTCTCTACCTCTTTCTGTAACTCTGTCTTTCAAACAAATAAAATAAATCTTTAAAAAATAAAAGAAGAAGATACAGACAGGGAGGTAGAGAGGGGGAGTGAGATAGAGAGACAGAGAGAGAGAGGTCTTCCATCTGCTGGTTCACTCCACAGATGGCCGCAATAGCAGGGCTGGGCTAGGCTGAAGCCAGGAGCCAGGAGCTTCCTCCAGGTCTCCCATGTGAGTGGCAGGGGCTCAAGCACGTGGGCCATCTTCCACTGCTTTTCCTGGGCACATTAGCAGGGAGCTGGACCAGAAGTAGAGCAGCCGGGTCTTGAACCGGCGCCCATATGGGATGCCGGTGATGCAGGCAATGGCTTTACCTGCCATGCCACAGTGTACCCCCCAACCCCAGGTCCCACCCTGGGTCAGTCCTCACGTGAGTGCCTTCTCCCTCTGCCTTGGACTGTGTTTTCACACCCATCAGCGAGCTCCCGGGACAGCTGACTGGAGTCACAGCTCATGGAGGCAGAGACGGGAGGGGCTGACGCTGGACCTGCAGGTGCTCCCGGGCCTGTGCGAGCGACGGGGGCGGCACGGTTTCAGGGCCCTCTCATGACAGACGGCAGAGCAGTGGGTGCAGAGAGGGCGTCTGGGCCAGAGGCAAGGGCAGGCGTGGTCCCAGGCCCAGAGGCGGGCTCGTCCTAAGAGCCGGGCGTGGGCAGGTGTCCCCGCTGGCCACCACCAGCGTTTTGGGTGGAACCCTCTGCTGTGGGGCTGTCCTGCTCACAGGGACTGAGAACACCCCTGACCTTGACCCACTGGGCAGCAGGGGCCCCTCCTCGGCCCCCTCCCCAGTTAGACAACTGAAGCTGTCTCCAGACCCCGCCCAGTGTCTCGCAGAGACAAAATTGCCCCTTACGACAACGGCCGAGCCCACAGAAGGACTCCACACCCGGCTGCTGTGCCGCCCGGTGGGTGGTTCCCAGGACTGCATCACACCGGGCCTGGACCAGTGTCGTCCCAGAGCACAGGGCGGCAGAGAGGTCGCGTGGGTCACACATGCAGGGCAGCGTCGCTTCCGTGCTGGAGGGGCCCGTGCCAGCGTGGCCGCGACAGTGGGGGCGACGGTGCAGACGCCACACAGAGCCGGCGGCCCTCGCGCTGCGTCTGTCACCATGGAAACAGCATCAGTACGGAAGGCGGTCCCAGCCCGTAACCCCCCAGGGCCCTGTGGAACTCAGCCCCACGGCTTAGCTGCCCTCGCTGAGCGCCGAGTTCTAGTCGCAAACAGCCAAACAGAAGACCAGAATTCACTGCGACCCTGAACCCTCGACACAGACAGCCCTGCCTGCTGGGCGCACCGCTGCAGAGCGCCAGCCAACAGAATGATCCTTTGCGAAACAAAACAAAACCATTGTCATTTTCCTAGAACTCAGAGGGACAGAACACAGGAAGAAAAAATAACAATGGGGAAACTGGGTGACTAATTCTGCAGATTCTGGAAACTCCAGAAGTGAATTACAGGAAGGAAGAAGGGGGCCCAGCTCGTGGCGAAGTGGGTAAAGCCGCCACCTGCAGGGCCAGCGTCCCACGCGGGAGCCGGATGAGGCCCGGCCGCTGCACTTCCGATCCAGCTCCCTGCTGTGGCCTGGGAAAGCAGCAGAAGATGGGCGAAGTGCTTGGGCCCCTGCACCCACGTGGGAGACCTGGGGAAGCTCCTGGCCCCTGGCTTCACCCTGGCTCAGCTCCGGCCATTGCAGCCATCTGGGGAGTGAACCAGCGCATGGAAGAGCTCTCTCCACCCCCTCTCTCTGTAACTCTGCCTTTCAAATCAAATAAATCTTAAAAGAAAGAAGGAGGCCAGCGCCGCGGCTTACTAGGCTAATCCTCCACCTGCGGTGCCAGCACACCGGGTTCTAGACCTGGTCGGGGTGCCGGATTCTGTCCCGGTTGCCCCTCTTCCAGGCCAGCTCTCTGCTGTGGCCAGGGAGTGCAGTGGAGGATGGCCCAGGTGCTTGGGCCCTGCACCCCATGGGAGACCAGGAGAAGCACCTGGCTCCTGCCATCGGATCAGCGCGGTGCGCCGGCCGCAGCAGCCATTGGAGGGTGAACCAACAGCAAAAGGAAGACCTTTCTCTCTGTCTCTCTCTCTCTCACTGTCCACTCTGCCTGTCAAAAAAAAAATGCGTTTGTCCAATAAGCCCTAATTCAGAGTAAAGAAGGGAGAAGGCACCTGCAGGACACAAAGCAAACTGGGAAAACCAGAGCTGACTCGGGCAACAGGGCTCATCCAGCAAACGACAGGATCGTCCTTAAAACCCTCGACTGCAAGGCAGGGGCGCGGGTGCGACGGCAGCCGACCGTGACCATGACCGTGACCGCGAGGAGCCCTGCCAGCACCCTGGCCCGTGTCACACCTAGTGGCCGGGTCTTTGCTTCCCCGGCCTCCTCCGTGTGTTCCAGCATCTCCTTCCCCTCGTTTGTGCCGAAGTCAGAGCCGGTAGAGGCTCCGCGGTCGCCACCCCGCCCGAGGCCTCGAGGACCCTGGGTGAGAAGCACAGGCGCCCCTGAGGCATGGCAGTGGCCACAGAAACGGAGCTGGACTCCCACGTGCGGGGCGCTGCTGCTCAGAACCCGGGAGACCCGGGGGCTGCCGCAGCGTGGCCTGCAGGCCGGAGTGGGGCAGGGTCCCTGGCAGAGGGGGCGCAACACGGGGCAGGAGGTCCGGTCTGTGGACCCAGAGCACAGCAGGAGGGGGCTGGGGACAGGGCCCGGCCGCAGGGGACCCACTCGGAGCCCAGAGTCCGTGAGAAGACCCTGGGATGCCACGTTGCGGAGAGAAGCTCTGGGCTCTCCTCCCCGGCCAGACTTCTGAGAAGAGGCCCCTGGTAAATTTCCTCCTTCCAGCACCTTCCGTTCCCAGAGGGAGGCCAACTCCCCTCTGCAGGAGAGGTGTACGGTCCCAGGAAAGGAGAGAGAGCGCCCAGGTCTGTGGAGACCAACACCGGCCCAAACTGCCTTATTTCCCGTTTGTCCTCCTAAAACTCATCTTTTCTAAAGAAACCTATTTATTCTCCTCCACAGTGCTTCTCCCACTCCCTTCCCTGGCCGGTTCAGTGTGCAAACCCCAATTCTTTTTTTTAAATTTTATTTATCTATTTATTTATTGAAAGGCAGAGTTACAGAGAGGCAGATAGAGAGAGAGAGAGAGAGAGAGAGAGAGGTCTTCCGTCCTCTGGTTCACTCCTCAATTGGCCGCAACGGCTGGAGCTGCACCAATCCGAAGCCAGGAGCCAGCAGCTTCTTCCAGGTCTCCCACGCGGGTGCAGGGGCCCAAGGACTTGGGCATCTTCCACTGCTTCCCCAGGCCACAGCAGAGGGCTGGATGGGAAGTGGAGCAGCCGGGACTGGAACTGGTGGAGGCCAGAGGCAAGGAACAGCTCAGGGAACGCAGAGGGATCAAGCTGTGTGTGAATGCGCCTCCAAATCCGTGAAGTGATGTCAAATTTTATTAGAAAAACCTGAACGAGGAGACGTCCTTGCTGGCGATGGTGCACAGAGGTGCCGGTTAGGAGCCTGGGAGGAGCTTGGGGGACTCCGTGTGGTGCTGTCAGAGAGGGGAGGGGAGAGGAATGAAGACCCCAAGGGACGCCGGGGAGTGCGATGGGCACGAGAGAAGAATCCTCGGGGTTGGCGCTGTGGCGCAGCAGGTAAAGCTGCCGCCTGCAGTGCTGGCATCCCATATGGGCGCTGGTTCGAGTCCTGGCTGCTCCTCTTCTGATCCAGCTCTCTGCTATGGCCTGGGAAGGCGGTGGAAGATGGCCCAACTCCTTGGGCCCCTGCACCCACGTGGGAGACCTGGAAGAAGCTCCTGGCTCCTGGCTTTGGATCGGTGCAGCTCAGGCCATTGCGGCCAACTGGGGAGTGAACCAGCGGATGGAAGACCTCTCTCTCTCTCTCTCTCTCTCTCTCTCTCTCTCTCTCTGCCTCTCCTTCTCTCTGTGTAACTCTTTCAAATAAATAAATAAATCTTGAAGAGAAGAGAAGAGAAGAGAAAAGAAAAGAAAAGAGAAGAGAAGAGAAGAAAAGCCAAGCCAAGCCAAGCCAAGCCAAGCCCTGAATGAATTATACAGCAGGAAGGAGCTAGCGGAAGCAGCCTGGGCGTCGTCAGCCTGACCCTGCCAGGTGGGCTGCCAGGGGACAACCCACAGCAAAGCTGAACGTGACAGAGACCGACGAGGACTGCACGGCGACACACACCTGCCCTTCAGTGTCCCCGGAGTGAGCAGGCATCTCGGGGACCGGCTGTGGCCCTGGGCGTCCCTCTGCTCGGACCTCAGGACCTGCAGAGTGGTCCGCGAGGGCGCCCGGAGGCAGCCCGAGCCGTGCACGTGCCAGGCCCACCGATCTGCCGGGAAGCCCCGGGAACGCCTGCGTAAGCTCCTTCCCAGCAACAGCAGGCGAGGCCAGCGCTGGCGTCCGGGCCCCAGAGAAGCGGATTTGCAATCTGGGGCCAAAGAGGGCATCATGCCCTCCCCAAGTCAGCCACGAACAGCGCCTCTGCCGGGCTCTGTGGTCAGCCCTCTGCAGGGGCTCCCCTTGTGGGGCGCGTGGCCTTGCTCTTTGTAAAGCAGTCCCCCCTAACGTGCAGACTGCAGCTCTGCCCTGCAAGTCAGCTCTCGGGACTCGCCGGCCTCCCGGAGGATCTGCAGTTCGCGTCTCCCTTCCCCGCAGAAGGTGGGCACAGCACCCACCCAGCCTCACCCGGAGCATTGTCCTGGGGGTGGACCCCTCCCTGTGGTGGACCCCCGCGGAGCCACGGTCAGCAGCGTCAGCAGCCACTGGTGCAGCTGGACCTATAGCAGGGGCCACCGTTGCCAACTCTTGTCTTCCCACAAATTTAAAGGAGAACCTGTCCACGCCGCCAGCCGAGAGCCTCCCACTGAGCCTTCGTGAGGACCACAAGGCGGCTTTTTGCAAACGGCTTGGAAGGAGCTGAATTTCGGGCCAGGGGCCAGTAGTCTAGGTTACTACGCCTCGGCGCTGGCCCCGAGAGGCAGGATTCTAACCCACCTCTCCCCGCTTCCACCGTTCACTCCTGCTTCCCGGAACGCGGCTGCTTCAGCTCACGGGAATGAAAACGAGAGAGAAGGACGCCGTGCCCTCCGTGTGCAGCAGTATCCATGGAGACGTGGTCCCCAGCGTCACGCACGTGGCGCTTCCAGCAGTTCCGCTTTGTGAATTTAATAACTGGCAAGTGTTAAAAAAACGTTCCTTTCACTTTAATCCGTTGCATACGATTGAAAATCTATAGACATAAATGACACTTAGTCTTATGGTTGTGACATAGTGCGTTCAGAAATCAGTTTCATGGTACATATTTCTCCTGCAAGAATATAAAGGTGATAAAAATGAGACTTTAAAGCTAAAAAAATAAAGTCTGCCACCCAGGCGCAGTCCTCTGCAGGGTGGCCGGGTGGGACCGAGCTGAGAGAGGAGAGGGAGTCACAGAGCAGGGCACTTGCTGGGGTCAAAGTGCCCCTGCGTTTCTCAAGGCTGGTGTCAGCTTGCGCAGTCACCATGGTAATGAGACACCACGGAAACTCTTCCGAGTGATGCAAGACTTTTACTCTGAAGCGTCAATATTTTCTGAACACCAGAAAATGCGCCCTTTCTAACCCACGGAAATCCTCTCAGCAGAGCCTGCCGAGGCGGCCTCCGGGGGGCGCTCTCCCACCGGGCCTGACCCCTCCGTCTGTGGCCGGGGTCTGCCCAGGAGCTGCCTGCTGGTCTCCAGCCGTTTCTGGGACAGGGAACCCAGTGGACCCGGAGAACACACGGCTCTGATTCAGTGGGCCACCCCCCAGGGTCCTGCAAGGGCACTTTCCTGCCACGACTCTTGGGGTCCTGGATGGGAGAGCTGTGGGGCAGGCGGGCGGGCACCAGCTTCCCCTCCTGCCCCACCTGCCCGGCGCCTCCCAGCCTTGTCTGCTCCCCTGGCTATCAGTGGTGCCGGCCCTGGGAAAACGATGAGAAAGAGAGAGGTGGGTGTCCGGAGCCCCTGCGGAGTCCACGTGTGGGCACCCAGGCCTCAGTGGGATGGGGAGAAGGGGCCACGGCACGGACACGTGGCACAGGAGGGCCGTGGTAAACAGCCATGGCCTGGTCTCTCCCGCCATCCTGCGAGGGGAGCGCGCGGCACGGAGAGGGTCCTGGACCTGTGGCTGACCCTTCCTCTCCTGGGGAACTCTGTGACCGCGGGGTGGGGGCTGCTGGGTCACTCTGCCCACGGGCACCCCTGCGCAGGCTCACAGCCTCACCCCGGGCTGAAGGCATTAGAAGGAGGGGCCGTGGGGAGATGGGCAGGTGGAGGGGTTGGGTGGGGCTCCGGAGGGCGCTGGTGCCTGCACTACAGCAAAGGCCGGTGGAGGCGCCCGGCTGCGCTCCAGCTCCCTCCGGTGTTTCTTGATCTGAAACAATGCTGCTGTCTGCGTTGGTGTTAAATGTGCGTTTATTTACTGGAAAGGCAGAGAGACAGAGACAGAGACCTGTCCGTGGTTCACTCCCCAGATGCCTGCGACAGCCAGGGCTGGCCAGGCTGAGGCCGGGAGGCGGGCTCCACCCGGGTCTCCCACGTGCGTGGCAGGGACTCAGGCACTGGGCAGGGCCGCTGCCTCCCAGGGCTCCTCAGCGGGAAGCTGGAACCGGAGGCGGAGCCAGGACGCGCCCTGGGAGGGCACCGTGGTGGCACCGCACCCCTGCCCCACCCGAAGTGACTCCACTCCTTCGGCCCTCGCTGGAGCACCCGTGCCCCGTGGACTATCACCCTGCGAGGCAGGCGCGGAAAACCTGCCTTCAGCTGGCCCTGTAACGACAGAGAAGATGCAGGGTGTGAACCAAGAGGGCCCTTCCAGCGTCTGCAGGACGAAGACTCCCCGGAGAGCGAGACGCCTGCTCTGCACAGGAACCGGCGGACGCCAGCCCCGCGCTCGCAGCGAACTCACAGCCCTGGAGAAGTGAGAAGACGCAGAAAAGCAAAACCACCATGGTAGCTGTTTCTAAACAGCTTTGCGCCCAGAGCCAGAGGAGTCTGTAACTGTTTCAGTACGTGTCTGCTTTTACAGTGATGAAAAGCATTTAAGGGTCTGATCCCCAGTCTTGTGAAGGTTAGTTTATAAAGTCTGCAATCAAAACATAAAACCCGGCCGGCGCCGCAGCTCACTAGGCTAATCCTCCATCTGCGGCACCGGCACACTGGGTTCTGGTTCTGGTCGGGGCGTCGGAGTCTGTCCTGGTTGCCCCTCTTCCAGGCCAGCTCTCTGCTATGGCCTGGGAGTGCAGTGGAGGATGGCCCAAGTGCTTGGGCCCTGCACCCCATGGGAGACCGGGAGAGGTGCCTGGCTCCTGGCTTCGGATCAGTGTGGTGCACCTGCTGCAGCGTGCCAGCCGTGGAGGCCATTGCGGGGTGAACCAACGGCAAAGGAAGACCTTTGTCTCTCTCTCTCACTGTCCACTCTGCCTGTCAAAAAAAAAAAAAAAAAAAAAACAAAAAAAACATAAAACCCAAGACAGCGTGCAGGGAGGAGAGACATGGCCAATCAGAGGGGAGGGGAAGGAAGGGGACAGCAGAGAGTGTGTTTTTTTTTTTTTTTCTAGGATTTGTTTATTTATTCGAGAGACAGAGAGGTCTTTCATCCACTGGTTCTCTCCCCAGATAGCCACAATGGCCGGAGCTGTACCGATCGAAGCCAGGAGCCAGGAGCCTCCCCGGGTCTTCCATGTGGGTGCAGGTGCCCAAGCACTTGGGCCATCTTCCACTGCTTTCCCAGGCCACAGCAGAGAGCTGGATCAGAAGTGGAGCAGCCAGGACTCAAATTGGCGCCCATATGGGATGCCGGCACTGCAGGCAGAGGCTTAACCTACTATGCCACAGCACCAGCTCCGGGGGGTGTGGTTTTTAATAAATCTTGTTTTATTCATTTTATGACATTCAGCTTCTGAAATCTAAAAATATCTTTGCTTAATTTAAAATGTCTGGTATACATATACTTATGTACAGTATTAAATCAATGAGTGTACTTGCCAAAAAATAGGTGGCCTAAGTGCCTGGGCCCCGGCACCCACTGGGAGACCTGGATGGAGCTCCTGGCCCCTGCTTCAGCCTGGCCCTGACCTGGCTGTTGCAGCCATCTGGGCAGTGAGCCAGCCATTGCAAGATCTGTCTCTATGTCGCTCTGCCTTTCGAGTATACAACTATATCCTCAAGCAAATAAGTTCGGAGAAAGGGAATTCAAAGTTGATTTTGGTGCCAAAAGTTTTGAGCATGGGTTTTAAAATGAGACCAACTGGGATTTCTTTTTTTTTTTTTTTTTTTTTTGACAGGCAGAGTGGACAGTGAGAGAGAGAGAGAGAGAGAGAAAGGTCTTCCTTTTGCCGTTGGTTCACCCTCCAATGGCCGCCGCGCTGCGGCCGGCGCACCATGCTGATCCGATGGCAGGAACCAGGTGCTTTTCCTGGTCTCCCATGGGGTGCAGGGCCCAAGCACTTGGGCCATCCTCCACTGCACTCCCTGGCCACAGCAGAGAGCTGGCCTGGAAGAGGGGCAACCAGGACAGAATCCGGCGCCCCGACCGGGACTAGAACCTGGTGTGCCGGCGCCACAAGGCGGAGGATTAGCCTAGTGAGCCGCGGCACTGGCTGGGATTTCTTCTTAAACCCACATTGACTTTAACTGGTGCTTCTGAAATGCCAGGCACTGAGTCTCCCTCTCTGGAGGCCCTGGGACGGGGGGAACCACGGGAGGGCACGCAAGAAGGTGCTCAGAGGCAGAGGCAGAGGTGACTGGGAGCGGACGCTGTGGCGTGGCAGGTGAGGACGCCACCTGCAGCGCCGGCACCCCATGTGGGCCCCGGTTCAAGTCCCGGCTGCTCCACTTCCCATCCAGCTCTCTGCTGTGGCCTGGGAAAGCAGCGGAAGATGGCCCAGGTCCTTGGGCCCCTACACCCACGTGGGAGACGCAGAAGAAGCTCCTGGCTCCTGGCTCCGGATCGGCCCAGCTCCTACCGTTGCAGCCATCTGGGGAGTGAACCAGCGGATGGAGACCTCTCTCTGTGTCTGTCTGTCTGCCTCTCTCTCTCTCTCTCTAATTCTGCCTTCTAAATAAAAAATAAATCTTTTTTTTTCTTCAGAAAAAAATAAAAGAAATTCTCCCTCCTAGAGCAGGCACGTCATGCAGCAGTCAAGGTGCGGCTGGGACCTGCGTCCTGTGTCAGTGCCCGGGCCCGGGTTCTGGCTCTGGTTCTGCCTCTGGTTCTGGCCCGGATTCTGGCTCTGGTTCTGGCTCTGGTTCTGGCCCAGGTTCTGGCTCTGGTTCTGGCCCAGGTTCTGGCCCAGGTTCTGGCTCTGGCTCTGGTTCTTGCTCTGGTTCTGGTTCCAATCAGCCTCCTGCTAATGCGCGCTCGAGGAGGCAGAGGACGCTTGGAGCGGCTGGCTCCCTGCCTCCCCCGGGGAGACCTGGGTTAACTCAGCTCCCGGCCTCACCCCGCCCCCGCCCGGCTATTGCAGACTTCCAGGGACAAGCCAGCAGACAGACCACCTCTGTCTCTGTCTCTCTGCCTTCCAAATAAAGTGGAAATGCTTACACTTCTTAGAAGCAGCCGTCCTGCACCTGACTAAACCGCCTCCCACCGGAAAATCAAAACACTTCAGAAAGGAAGCTTTCACCAGTGAAGGGGCGGATTTTGGTAAAAACGTCACCGTGCAGGCAGCACACGCCTGCATTTGCATCAGACGTGCACAAAAGCCAGGCACGCAGCCTCCTCTGCCGCCCAGAGTCCCCTCGCCCTCCGTCCCGGCAGCCTCCTCTGCCGCCCAGAGTCCCCTCGCCCTCCGTCCCCGGCAGCCTCCTCTGCCGCCCAGAGTCCCCTCGCCCTCCGTCCCCGGCAGCCTCCTCTGCCGCCCAGAGTCCCCTCGCCCTCCGTCCCCGGCAGCCTCCTCTGCCGCCCAGAGTCCCCTCGCCCTCCGTCCCCGGCAGCCTCCTCTGCCGCCCAGAGTCCCCTCGCCCTCCGTCCCTGGTGCTGAACTGCAGGACCAGGAGTTAAGTACCTGGGTCCTGTTTCAGAAAAGGTCATTCGGCACACACAGATCCAGCCCAGCTTCGACACGGCTCCGGGCCCTGCTGCCCTGCTCACCGGCCCACCAGCGAGGCCCCACGCTGAACAGGTGCGTGGCCCGGGCCCCTGCCCTCGTGGCCGTGGTGAGTGCCCAGCCAGGAGCTCACACGCAGGCTTCAGAGGCCGGCAGACCCACGCCGAGCACCGCGCCTACGAACCCCGGGCAGTCAGCTGCCGGTCAGCAGCCCCGGCCAGGGCCGGCCAGGGTGCGCTGGCACGGGAGCAGAGCTGGACCCTGCGCTGGGCACGCCGGGAAGCCCCAGGGCCGGGCTCACTCCGTGCCTCTCCTCCCTGACCGGTCACCGGGGTGGGAACGGGGAAGCGGGGGGCGCTGTCCTCTCCAGACCGCGCAGGGAGCGGCCCCCCCAACGCCCAGCGCCGCGTGTCTGAGCCACGTCTGATGTTCAGGAAGGGACGCTGTCGCGGGAATGAGCGCAGATGACTGACGCGGTTTAGCGGGCAGAGGAAGGCGACACGCGGCGACATCGCTGAGGCCCCCCCGGGCCCGTTCCCATGGAGCCCAGGGAGCGCCGGCTGCGGGAGTCCGAGCCGCGGACGCCTCCTCTGGAAAGCTCTGTGGGCTCCGACGCCCGCCGGCCTGGCCGAGGATCAGATCCTCTGTCCACTGCAAAGCTCAGCTCAGCCAATGATGTGATGCCATCAGCGTCACGAGAATATTAATTAAAATGAATTATTTAACGAAACGACAGTCAATGTGATGAGAGAATTCGGTGGAGGCCCAGGCATTGGCCACGGCGCTTGTGCTCCCCTGTCTGTGTTTCATCTTCTGCGTTCTCTCCCGTATGGATTTTTAAACATGACCGTATTAACTACTGGCCGCAGCGTGCATTCTGGTGTCACCTGTCGGGAGACTGCAGCACAGGGACCTCTGGACCTGTGCTAACAGGAGCCAGGACCTGGGGCTCCAGACAGGAAAACAGCATGCGCAGGGTTTCTACTTTAAATCAGGAAAGGAGTGAATGGCGACACCGCAGAGGAAAAGCCCCGGCAGGCGCGGTCTCCAGGCTCTCATCCCTGTCTCCTCGGGCTCCTGCTCCTCACGGCACTAAGTGCATGAGGCCTCAGAAGACAGCGGAGTGGGCGACACCAGGCCTCTGTCCACCCTGGGGTCACTGCTGTGGACTCGGCGTCCACTGAAGGCTGAGGCGTCCAGAGAATGTGGGGGGGGGTGCAGCGTGGCTGATCCCTGCCGGCAGCAGGAGGGCGAGTGGCACCCGAGCCCGTGGCACCCAAGCCCGTGGCACCCCAGCCCGTGGCACCCCAGCCCGTGGACCTGAGCCCGTGGCACCCCAGCCCATGGTACCCCAAGCCCGTGGCACCCCAGCCCATGGTACCTGAGCTCGTGGTACCCCAAACCCGTGGCACCCGAGCCAGTGGCACCCCAGCCCGTGGCACCCCAGCCCATGGTACCTGAGCTCGTGGTACCCCAAACCCGTGGCACCCCAGCCCGTGGCACTCAAGCCAGTGGCACCCCAGCCCGTGGCACCCCAGCCCATGGACCTGAGCCCGTGGCACCCCCAGCCCATGGTACCTGAGCTCGTGGTACCCCAAACCCGTGGCACCCTGGCCCGTGGCACCCCGGCCCGTGGTACCCGAGCTTGTGGCGGGCCGCTGTGCACCTGTGTGGTGCTGGAGCGTCCTGCCCACAGCTCGCAGGAGCCGGGGTAGACAAAGGTGCCTGGGGCTCTGGGCTCGGCTCACAGCCCGCCAGGTCTGGTCACAGAGGTGCAGACGCGGAGGCTGGAGGCCGTCGTGGCTGGACACCTCCCGCGGCTGCACGCCCTCTCCCCGGGCTGCCCTGATGTCCAGAGGACTTAAAGGGCCAGCTCACAGCTACACCTGCATTTTTCACTTTTCTTCCAGACGCTGAAGACTAAGATATCCACAAGCAACTCCACAAACGGAGGAAGTTAGGAAGTGACCCTGAGTGCCCAGGGCCAGGCACAGACTCAAAAAAGACCTCGGAGGACCTTGCGTTCATACCTCAACATGGCTCTCGACATAAGACAGCCTTCGACCATCAAAACACCCGCAAAGGAGACCCAGAAACCCTGCGGAGGGAGGAGAATCCGTGTCAGTCATCACAGCCTTGATTCAAATGTCCGCAGGAAAGCTGCGTGGCGTCCACAGGGACAGGAGGGACCGCTCTTTCCAAGGAGAAGACGGCCCAGGAGGACCTGGCGGTGGTCTGCACACAGAGACTTGGAAACAACGATTTTAAAGGCACTCGAAGAACCCAAGAAGACGGGAGCAAGTCCAGGAAGTGCAGGGACAAAATCAGGATATCGACGAGGACAGGAGCCCAGAAAGACGTGAGCAACTGAAGCCAACACACACGAAACTGAACCGAGCAGAAGTCACCAGAGGGGCTCACAGCAGACTGGAGCAGGGGAAAGAAAAAGTCGGTGAACCGGAAGACGGGACAGCGGAAGTGACCGAGTCTGAGGGACAGAAAGAAAGAGAGACTGAGGGAAAGGCAGCAGAGCCGTAGGAATCCGCGAACGCCGTCGAGGGGCCCACAGGACAGAGCGGGGAACGAGGAGATGTTAGGAGACAATGGCCGAAAACGTCTCAGGTCTGATGGAAGACGTGAACGTAAGCGTTCAAAGAAGCTCAACGAACACCAAGTTGCTGAACTCAGAGATCAGCGCTGAGACAAATTATAACCAATTCTCGAAAGACACAGACACTGGGCTGACGGTTGGGCATCGTGGGCAACACCACTGCCTGTGATGCTGGCTTCCCGTATGGGCACTGGTTCAAGTCCCGGCTGCTCCACTTCTGATCCACCTGGGAAAGCAGAAGATGGCCCGAGTGTTGGATCTAACAGAGGCTACGGAACACGCTACCTAACAGAACACATGCTTGTCTTAAGCTCATATGGGACATTTTCCAAGAGAGACCATATGTTGGACCATGAACTAAGTCTTCCAGTCCAGCTCCCAGTTCATGCATCTGGGAAAGCAGCAGAAGACGGCCTGAGTGTGTGGGCCCCTGCACCCACGTGGGAGACCTGGATGGAGCTCCAGTTTCCTGGTTTTGGCCTGGCCCATCCTGGCTTTTGTGGCTATTTGGAAAGTGAAGCAGTAGATGGAAGATATCTCTCTCTCTCTCTCTCTCTCTCTCTCTCTCCCCCCTCCCGCTCTCTTCCCCCCCTTTCTTCCTCTCTCTGTAACTCTGTCTTCCAAATACATGTCTTTAATAATCATTTTTCACCAAAATGGCACCACAGGTAAAGAAGAAAGCTTCTGTCCCCTCTCCAAAGCCAAAACCAAAACCAATGCCAAAGCCAAAGCAGAGACCTCGCGGCCTTAGAAGACAGCGCTGGAGAGCGTGTGCACGGCCGCAGACACCAAAGACCCAGCCCCCTCCCCAGCACCCCCAGCCCCAAACTACGCAGCTCGGAGGAGCCGAGCCAGGAGGAGGAGGCTGAGCCCTGTGCCGCCACCACATGCTGACCACGGAGTCTGCCACCAACAGGGTGGAAGACAGCAGTGCACGGCGCTCACTGTGCACGGTGGGGTCAGCCAGCGGCCGTCAGACAGGCTGTGCGAAGCTGCACGACACCGACGTGGCCACGTCCACGCCCCGGCCAGGCTGGCGGGCAGGAGGCCGCACGTGTCCCTCCCCACTGTGCCTCAGGGCGATGCTTGGAACGTGACCGACAAGTGGGGCCGTCTAAACTGGGCCCCGGGGCTGGAGAACAGAGCTCGACCAGCGGCCTGGCTCTACACTTTAGGGGCGAGAACGAGACCAGACTTGAATGGGGCAGGAGGAAGGACATAAAGATCGAGACGGGAACACAAAACGCAGAACGGAGAAACGAAAAGGTCCGTGAAACCAAAAGTTGGCTCTTGGAGAAGGTCGACAAAACTGACAAATCTTTTTCTAGATGGACGAAGAGAAGAAAACAGAAGACACCAAATAACTGAAATCAACGATGGGTGTGAGGTCATTACTACCAGAGCTACAGAGATGAAAGTGGTGATGAGGAGCGTCGCGGGGGCCGGCGCTGTGGCACAGCAGGTAAAGCTGCCGCCTGCAGCCCCGCATCCCATATGGATGTCGGTTCGAGTCTCAGCTGCTCCACTTCTGATCCAGCTCTCTGCTGTGGCCTGGGAAAGCAGTGGAGGATGGCCCAAGTGCTTGGGCCCTGCACCCACGTGGGAGACCTGGGGAAGCTCCTGGCTCCTGGCTTGGAATCAGCGCAGCTCTTTCCATTGCAGCCATGTGGGAGTGAGCTAGAGGATGGAAGCTCTCTCGCTCTCTCTCTCTCTCTCTCTCTGCCTCTCTTAACTCTGCCTTTCAAATAAATAAATCTTTTAAAAGAGAGAGAGAATCATGAGCAAGTATATGCTAACAAGTTGGATAACCAAGATAAGACGGGCACATCCCTAGAAACAGAGAACCTACCAAGACTGGACACAGAGAAACAGGACACCTGAGTAGACCTGTAACCAGTAAGGAAGCTGAACTAGCAGTCAGAAACCGCCCAACCGAAACACCCTGGGTCTCACGGCTTTACAAGTGAACGCCACCAAACACTCAAAGAAAAAGTCATACCAACCCTTCCCAAACTGCTCCGAAACGTCGAGGAAGAGGGACCTCCTTACGCCTCTTTGAGGCCATCAGTATCCTTGGAGCACAGGCAGAGCACAAGAGAACTACAGGCTGGGGCCGGCGTCGTGGCATGTCAGGTCACCCACCACCTGCGACGTCAGCACCCCATACGGGCACCGGTTCCTGACCCACCTGCTCCACTTCTGATCCAGCTCCCGGACCCAGGCGGGAGACCCAGGTGGAGCTCCTGGCTCCTGGCTTCCGCCTGGCCCAGAGCTGGCTGTTGTGGCCAATTGGTGAGTGAGTGAGCCAGAAGAGGGAAGATGCCTCTCTCTGCCTCTCAAATAAATAAATAAATCTTTTTAGAGAGAAAGCAAGCTACAGACTGATCTTTCTTATTAAATTGCTTCCAAAATCTTCAACAAAGTACTAGCAGACCAAATCAGACAGATTACAGCCACGATCGAGTGAGATTTACTGCTGGAATTCAAGGGAGGCTCAGCCTACAAAACAGTCAGTGCGATATGATACATCAGCACGGAAAAACGCTTGACAGAATTCAACAGCCTCTCCTGGTGCAGACACTAGGATGGGAAGGCATGACGTCCACGCGATGAAAACCACACCCCTGGACCCTGGGTGAGCCACTGCGCCCGCACAGAGTCTGACAGACGAGCCATCTCTCCCAGGTCAGGGACAGGCAGGACCCTGCTCTCACCATCTGTGTTCAACGGCATTGCCCCGGCGAGAGCAATTCGTAAAGAAGAACTGGAGCCCGCGCCCCCTGGAAAGGAAGACGTAAAATTACCTCTGCTCACACGATCGTGAGTCCACTCCTGTACCCAGAAAACTGCGGATTCCACCCAAAAAACCATCACCACTGAGTGACGGATTCAGCAACAGCAGGATGCAAAATCAACCCACAACGTCGGGCTTGTTTCATTTCTTAAATGAAGTGAAGAGACAGCTCCTCTCACAATAGCTTGAAACGAACAAAATACTTACAAATTAATTTAACAAGGGGTGAAAGATGTGTGCAGTGAAAACCATCAACACTTTGATCGGAATTAAAGAAGACATAAATAAACAGAACTGCGTCTCACGTTCCTGGACGTGGCTAAGGCCTCTGGTCTCGGCCACGGCGGTGAGAGGACGAAGGGACCGCCCTTGTGTGGGAAGCACCACAGGGAGACGCCCGCGCGGCACTGCCGCTGCGGCTCCAAGGCCCACCACCTTCCCAAGTCGGCCTGCGGCACCGGGGGCTGCCCTGCGGGGCGCGGGGGGCAGTGTAACGGGAGGGCCGAGGCTACGCGACGGAACTCCACAGGGCCTGCCCAGGAGAGGCGCCTAGCACGCATGCCGTGGGTTCCGGGAAGGAACACTTAACCCGGGGGGTGGTTACACAGCGAACGCTCTGGCTTTAAAATATGTAAGAACAGAGCAAAACAAGCACACTGCTAAGATGGCAGCACCACCCGGAGCTGTCCAGGGCACCGGTGCAGTCCAAACTGAATGCCAGTGATGTTTCCTGGCACCCGTAGAAAAATCCACCCCAAAATTCATATGGAATCTCAACAAACGCTGAACAGCCAGAACAACCTTTAAAAAGAACAACGAAGCCGGAGGAATCACACTTTCTGATTTTTTTTTTTTTTTTTTTTTTGACAGGCAGAGTGGACAGTGAGAGAGAGAGACAGAGAGAAAGGTCTTCCTTTGCCGTTGGTTCACCCTCCAATGGCGGCTGCGGCCAGTGTGCTGCGGCCGGCGCACTGCGCTGATCCGAAGCCAGGAGCCAGGTGCTTCTCCTGGTCTCCCATGAGGTGCAGGACCCAAGCACCTGGGCCATCCTCCACTGCACTCCCGGGCCACAGCAGAGAGCTGGCCTGGAAGAGGGGCAACCGGGACAGAATCCGGCGCCCCGACCGGGACTAGAACCTGGTGTGCTGGCGCCGCAAGGTGGAGGATTAGCCCAGTGAGCCACGGCGCCGGCCACTTTCTGATTTCAAAACTTAGCACAAAGCCACAGTGACCGAAACGGCGTCAGGAGCAGGCGCTGGCCCAGCAGCGGGACGCCGGTTCCGAGCACCGCTCTGGCCCGGGCTGTCTTCAGCTCTGTTCCCGATTCCAGCTGCCTGCCAATGCAGACCTCCGCAGACAGCAGTGACCCTACGAGCAGTGGGGTCCCTTCTACTCACGTGAGCCCTGAATTGAATTCCCAGTTCCTGGCTCCGAGCCCGGCTCTGCCAGTCGTGGGCCTTTGGGGAATGAACCAGAAAATGGGGGAAGTCTTTCTGCCCTGTCTCTCGTTCTGCCTCTCAGACTTGGAGACACACACACACACACACACACACACAAAGCCAGTGTGGTACTGGCATAAAGACGGACATATGGACCGGTGGACTAGAACAGAACCCAGAAATCCAGTCCCACGCATATAGGTGAGTGATTTTCACCAAGGGTGTCGGAACCACTCAGCGGGGAAGAGACCGCCCTCTGACGAGCGGTGCTGGGGGCAGTGGATACACACACAGTGAAGATGAAGCCGACCCTTACCTCACACCGGCACGAAAAGCTAACCCGAAATAGACCCACAACCTCGACGGAACCGTAAAGCCACAAAACTCTCAGAGGAAAATGTAGCGCACGTCTTGGATTTGACGTGAACCTGGCAATAAGTTCTTGGATGTAGCACCAAACCATGGTAACCGGAGAAATAATTAATTGGACTTCCTGAACATTTTAAAGCGTTTGTGCCTCAAAAGACACAATCAACAGAGTAAAAAGGCAGCTCATAGCTGGGAGAAAACACCCGTAAATCACGTATCTGGCAAAAAATTGATATCCAGGAGACGCTTACAGGAAGAACTTCTAAAATGCAACAACAGAAAGTCACTCAACTGCAGATGTGTGAGGGAGTTGAACACAGCTCCCCCAAGAGAGAAGCGCACAGGCAGGAGCAGGCGGGAGGGGCGGCGTCCCAGTCGTTAGGGAGACGCCAATGGCCTCCACTGACGCCTGCTCGGCTGGCTGCTCTCGAGTCAGAGCCGTGAACACGCTCACAGCCGGGTCCCTTCTGAACCTGGGTAGGAAGGGAACACGGTGCAGTGCTACAGAAAACGGCGCGATGTCCCTGAACACGTGAGATCAGCGTGACCACCACCCCGCTCCGTGGAGTTGACTCGGGGGAACTGAGGCAGCATCTCAGGGAGCTTCCCTAACACCCACACGCAAGGAGCATCAATCACGGCGGGCAAAGTGCAGGAGGCCCCGAGAGTCCACAGCAGCAGAACAGACGCTGCGCCGGGCCGCAGCCAGCCAGTGTAAACATCACCCCTCTGACACGCCTGGTGCCTGAGGGCACTGCACAGAGGCATGGCGGTCCCCAGAGACAGGCGCTGGGATCTCCTGACGTGGGCTCAGAGAGAGTGGTGGTGGCTGGGGGCGGGGCAGGGAGTGAGCAGGGTGCTTAGATTCAGGGTCACCGGGGGAAACAGCTCTGTGTGTCACGCTGCACGGCCACACAGACGTCCCTCGCACCACTGCACTGAACGCCTGTGACCCCTCTGAGAGAGGTAACCGAGTGGGAAGGTAACTTGCCCAGTGCAGCTCTCTGCCATGTGGCCAGTTTATAGGGGCAGAATGTAGAATCTGTCAATCAATCAATCAGCCACCCAATGGGGCCAAGGCACACAGCTGCCCCGGGCCACTGTGCAGGGAGCACCTGCTGCCCCACTGGGCCTCCCCCCTCCCCCAGCCTGCTCCAGGCTCAGGGGCTCACGGCCAGCCTCAGAGCGGTTGATTTCTCGCGGATTTGACCCACATTCCCTGGGACTGCTGGCTGCTATGCGGTGTCGGCCCCGTTTGTTGGCTCCATTTACAGGAACGTATAAACACAACCGCCCCAACCCATTAGCACCCTGGACTCGTTCCTGAATCTCACGTTGGTTCCATTTTGCTGCTTATGGCCAATGGACATGAATCTCGTCAGTCATTCGGTTCTGTCTCCTGGCTCCACGGAAGCCTCTGTTTCCAGTGGAGCAGATTCAGCCCCCGTTGCAGAGAACACTGGGGGGGGGGGTGAGCCACTCGGGCACTGAGCCCCCGCGTCCCCTGCAGGGACAGTGGCCCCCACCAGCTCAGGTCTAGAAGTCCGTGAATCCACGGGGAACCCGGCTCTCCACCCTCAGACCGTGGGAGCCGCTACCAAGGAAGGGGAAGGCAGCTAAAATTGGTGGCGACATGTTTTGAAATTGGTGTGAGGCTGGAGCCGTGGCTCAATAGGCTAATCCTCCGCCTTGCGGCGCCGGCACACTGGGTTCTAGTCCCGGTCGGGGCGCCGGATTCTGTCCCGGTTGCCCCTCTTCCAGGCCAGCTCTCTGCTGTGGCCCGGGAGTGCAGTGGAGGGCGGCCCAAGTGCTTGGTCCCTGTACCCGCATGGGAGACCAGGAAAGGCACCTGGCTCCTGGCTTCGGATCAGCGCAATGCGCTGGCCGCAGCGGCCACTGGAGGGTGAAACAATGGAAAAAGGAAGACCTTTCTCTCTGTCTCTCTCTCTCACTGTCCACTCTGCCTGTCTAAAAAAAAAAAAAAAAAAAAAAAATTGGTGTGAAGCCATCACCTTTGAACCTAACGCACCTCCAGTCACGCCTGCTCGTTAGAACGCACTTGCAACCCTGCGCTGGCCCCCGCGGAGTCTCCCAGGCCCTTCGTGTCTGCACGGTGGACACAGAACCACAGTCTCCCAACTAACTCCCAGCTGAAGCTGAAGCAGGCGAGGCCCCGCCTCCCTGTTCCAACTCCTCCCGACTGCACCCACGCGCTGTGGGGTCTCCCAGCACAGGGCGTGGAGACCCCTTCCTGCGGCCTGACTTATCTGGGCACCGTGGCTGGGAGTCTCGAAACAGAAACACACATCAGACAAAGTCAGGTGTTGACCGGCCGGCGAAAGTGCTGTGCCCGGAGCTCAGTGAGGGACAAGGGTCCAGCGTCCGCTCACCCGGATGTCCTGGAGAGCTCGTAGGAGGAACAAGCACAGGCATCGAGAGTGGACTGCGGCCACGGATCTCGGGGCCTCCTCCCGTGTGGACGTGGGGCTGTGTGCCAGCCCCTGTGGCTCGGGGCGTCCTCTCCCTGGGTCTTCCGGACCCTGAATCCACCCAGAAGTGTTTGTGAAATGAACCAATCTCCCCGAGCAGCCCCGGCGACCCTGGGCGGGGTCGGGGAAATCAACCCTGTGCAGTGCAGGGGCCTCTGACCAGGACCACGTGGCTCTCCTCTTCCTACATCCTGTCCCGTGTGGCCCCTACAGCCAGTCAGTGAGGCGAGGCCCAGTGGCCGTTCCAGGGGTAAACCGGTATCTGACGCTCACCTAGTCAGCGTGGGGGCGGGGCTCACGCAGGTGGGAGAGTGACTCGGGGAGAGACGAGCCCCTGTGTCTATTGGAAGTGGGAGCCACGCTGCAGGCCCACCTGACGCTCCGTGTCCTGCCCACACATAGATGGTTCTCACGGGTGCAGGTGCGTCTGCGTCGACAGACAGCCACCTGTCCCCGCCCTAGCCCCTGACAGTCACGTCGGGGAAATGTGTGTGGATTTTTACCCCTTAAAAACACACCATTCTTGGGGTATTAGAATCTATTTACTGATTTGTAGAAAATGCGGTTTCTGTTCGAGTTTTCATGCCTTAGGTCGAACCGGGCGTCTGCAGACTTGCTCAGTGCAGGCAGCGTCCTCGCAGGCCCGGCGCAGCCGCCTCCCGCCGGCTCCAGGGCCGAGAAGCAACCAGCCCTGGCAGCCACCAGTCCTCAGCCGCGTGAGCACACGCGCGATTCCCAGAACCACGGCTCTCGAAAGCCCGAACCCACGTAGGCAACTGAGCCTGCCACGCCACAGTCTCCAGTGCCTGCAGGGTCCCCGGGGGGCCTCCCCAAGAAGTGACCGACGAAGCTGGGCGCCAGCTGCCCGCCTGCCACGGACTTCGGGGAGCAGAGGGGACGTCTCGGGAGAGCTCAGCAACAGCTCCTGGAGGAGCAGCAGTGAGAGCACAGGGCCCGGGGGTGTGCAGGGCCCCAGGGGTGGGCAGGGTCCCCAGGGGTGGGCAGGACCCTCGGGGGTGGACAGGCCCCCAGGGGTGGGCAGGGCCCCCCGGGGTGGGAAGGGGCCCCCCAGGTGTGCAGGGCCCCCCGGGGTGTGCAGGGCCCCCCTCAGGGTATGCAGGGTGCCAGGGGTGGGCAGGGCCCCAGGGGTGGGCAGGGCCCCCAGGGGTGGGCAGGGCCCCAGGGGTGGGCAGGGCCCCCAGGGGTGGGCAGGGCCCCTGGAGTGGGCAGGGCCCCCGGGGTGGACAGGCCCCCAGGGGTGTGCAGGGCCCCAGGGATGGGCAGGGCCCCCAGGGGTGGGCAGGGCCCCAGGGGTGGGCAGGGCCCCGGGGGTGGGCAGGGCCCCCGGGGGTGTGCAGGGCCCCTGGGGGTGGGCAGGGCCCCGGGGGTGGGCAGGGCCCCAGGGGTGTGCAGGGCCCCGGGGGTGGGCAGGGCCCCGGGGGTGGGCAGGGCCCCAGGGGTGTGCAGGGCCCCCGGGGTGGGCAGGGCCCCGGGGGTGTGCAGGGCCCCAGGGGTGGACAGGCCCCCGGGGGTGTGCAGGGCCCCAGGGATGGGCAGGGCCCCCAGGGGTGGGCAGGGCCCCCAGGGGTGGGCAGGGCCCCAGGGGTGTGCAGGGCCCCCAGGGGTGGGCAAGGCCCCAGGGGTGGGCAGGGACCCCAGGGGTGGGAAGGGATCCCGGGGTGTGCAGGGCCCCCGGGGTGGGCAGGGCCCCCAGTGGTATGCAGGGCCCCCAGGGGTGGGCAGGGCCCCCAGGGGAGGGAAGGCCCCCCCTGGGGTGTGCAGGGCCCCCCGGGGTGTGCAGGGCCCCAGGGGTGGACAGGGCACCAGGGGTGTGCAGCCCCCGGCCTCGCCCCTCGCCTTCCCTTTCATTCTCAGCTCAGATGGCGCCTCCCAGCCCAGGCCTCCCGGACGCCCTGCAGAGGGAGCTGTCCCTGCTGGGCTCTCAGTCCTGCTGCCCCTGCCCCTTGCTGCCCCGGCACCCAAGGCCAGGGACGTCCTGGCCAGCCTGAGGAGGGCAAAGCCCAGGGGTGCTGGGCAGCCCCGATTCCCCCGCAGCCCCTAACTCTCTTCCCTGCACATCACACCTGGCTCCAGAGTAATTTTGAGCTAAAGACTGAAAATAGTTAAAGGAACTATTCATTTGTGTTTGCAGGTGGCCCGGTGAGCCGCTCAGGGTCACAGCTTCGCACACTTTTCATCTCGGAGCTGCGTCTCAGGAATACACCGAGGGGCGTCTGAGAGGTTGTCACCTGCTCTGACCCCCCCGAAACCACACAGCGCCGAGACAAGTGTCTCAGAAAACCCCCACCTCTGGCTGGAAATACTTCTCAGACAACTCAGAGCCAAAAGGGCGCCAGAGGTTTTACTTTCAAATAATTCAGACCACTGAGATCCGTCAGGAGCGCCCGTGCATCTCCACGGTCCCCGGCTTGGGGGCAGCTCCCGGGGGTTGAGGGCATCCCACGTCTTGGCCTGGCCCAGACCGCTCCCCTAGGAAACCCGTGCAGCTTCTCCCCGTTGCCCCACCTCGCAGGTGAGGGCGGCCGGTGAGGCTGCGCCCAGCACCCCTGCAGAGGTGCCGTGGGGGCGGGGTGGGGGCGGGGCGAGCCGCTGCAGCAGCCAGGGCTGGGATCTCCAGCAGCCTCTGCCTGCTGCCTCTGCGCGGAGCGGAGCGTCCTAGAGTCAGCTAACCCAATAAAGTGACTGGGCGCAGCCACAGACTGCATGATGGCCAACTCTAATAGGATTGAAAGGACTTCATTCTGTATTGACGATGGTTTTCTGAGTTCTGCTTATGATATATGGCCCCACATCGTAGGGCTGCCACAGCAACGAGCCACAACCTGGGGCCTTTGGACAGAAGAACTAACTGCCTTCCCCTGCACCCTACAAGTCTGGAGTCAAGGTGGGGGCGGGGCCTCACTCCCCCTGACACCTGTGGGAGAGGATCCTTCCTGTTGGCTTCCAACTTCTGGTGACTTCTGGCCAACGCTGGTGATCATCGACCCACGGACACGGCGCTGTAGTCTCTGCCCCACAGCCCCCACCGCGACATCTGTCTCCCCCTTCTCATGCTGATGCCGGGGTATTGACCAGGGTGCACACCCTAGTGCTCTCTTTCTAACTGAATCTGCAAAAACCCCATCTCCTGATGCGTCCTGATGGCCCCGGGGGCCAGAACCCCAACGCAAGACTTTGACCCAAGTCACCCACAACACACGGTACAGGGACACAGCATTGCCACAAACAACACTGGCTGTTGTTTCGAGGGTATAACTGAGCAAAGATTACAGACACTCCTCACCTTATGATGGGGTTATCTCCTGGGAAAAATCAGCAGCTAAAAATATCCTTAAGTCAAACACGCACTTAAGGGGTCGGTGCTGTGGCATCCCATGTGGGCGCCAGTTCATGTCCCAGCTGCTCCTCTTCCATTCCAGCTCTCTGAGTGCTTGGGCCCCTGCACCTGTGTGGAGGCCCAGAAGGCGCTCCTGGCCCCTGGCTTTGGATTGGCCCAGCTCTGGCCATTGTGGCCATTTGAGGAGTGAACCAGTGGATGGAAGACTCTTCTCTCTCTCTCTGTATCTGTAACTCTGCCTCTCAAATGAATAAATAAATCTTTAAAAAAATAAGTTCACTTAATCCACCCCCCCGACACACCCCCCGCCAGCAGCACAGCGTCCTGCAGAGCACACGGGCAGCCGTGGCCTCTGCTGCTGCCCAGCATCCCCAGAGAAGAGTGGACCACTTGCAACCAGCCCTGGGCGAGGCCCAGGTCCCACCCCTCCCCAGCACACACCCGCAGCACAGTTTCTAATGAATGTGCATGGCTTCTGCACCGTTGTCAAGCTGAGAACTGACACACTGAGCCATTGTGAGCTGGGCAGTCCGTAGGTTAGAGTGACCACATCCAGATACGCTCATTCCCTGCCCCTCCCCCCAGCAGGGTTATGCTGCAGACTGAGGTCGCCATGCTCTCCGAGGGCTGCAGCCTGCTGCCCCACCTGCCACACAGGATGCACTAAGAGAGGTCTATCAGGTGACCGACTGACCCGCCCCCTCCATGTTGTCGGTGTCCACACACTTTGTACCTATAAAGTACATTTAATGTTTTTCAGAGATACGTGGTTTTATGCCCACAATCTTAGTGTACTAGCATCATCTTATCATCCACTACTTGGATGGTATCCTGTTTTAGAACAAGATGGTCTGTTAATACTAAGTGTCACTAGGGGTCACTTTAAATGTTAGTAATATTACACCAGTGAGGAACACAGGCAAGATACTTTTAAAATCTAATGCAAAGGTCGCGTGAGCCCTCTGATCTGAAAGCGGTAAAACAAAGGCAGGCACCTTTCTCCCCAGTTGCTCATTGTCATTCACGGAAGCTGGGGAACGTGTCTTGGCATCTGACCTAGGCGTAGGTGGCAGCGTGTTGCCAGCACTGGTGACACGGAAGCAGAGGGAAAGAGGAGCCCCGAGGGAGGCCCTGTCCTGCGCAGGACACAGAACCGTGATCAAAACTCTTTTTACAGACATGAAACACGAGTTTAGGAATCACTCTGCAGTCACCATTCCGCCTGGTCTGGAGAATCTGTCGTCTCTTCCCTTCCCCTCTGACTGATGTGGGGACCCCTGTGGCCTGCGAGCCGCGGCACAGTGCTGCCTGCAGACCCCAGGCCACCCCACTGGAGGGCTGCCTGACAAACGCTTCATTGGATGAGATGCGAGGAAGGAACGAACATTTATTTCAGGAAGCTCCTGGGAACCTGGAACACTTTGTCACAACTTCTTAGCCTGCTCTGATGGATAGCTGCTAAAATACAACCACATCGTCACATCTGTACGACTCAGATGTTAACACAAACTCACTCTACAGGAACCTGGCATCTGGCTGTGACTTATGACCGGCTGACACTTAGGGAACGGCTGGTGAGAAGCCATCCGGGAGCGGGCATTGGTTTCTGGTTTCTTGCTCATTTCCTCCCGTGGTGGGCAGGGCCATCCTACCATCCTAACAGGCAGAAGGTTGAGGGCAGTCACATGGCCTGGCATACACAGCAGTCGTGGGGCTGGGGAAGAAGAGGCAACAAAAGGAGAAACTCCAGAGAGCGGCTGGTGGAAGATGGAGGACGGACGTCAGGGAGACTTCAGCACCTTGGACAGAGCTTTGTTGTTTGGTTTTTTCTCATCTGGATTCGTTCCACAAGCAAAGGGCATGAGCTCGGTCTCCAGCGTTGCTCTTGGAGGGCACCAGTTGTGTTGTTCATCCGCACACAGAACTAAGTCTATCGGGGCGCTCACGATGCAAAAGTGCTGCTGATGCTGATGCCGTTTCTGAAGATGACGGACAAATGACAGCTGCATTTTGAGAACTGGAATGTGCATCAGATAACTAAGATGTTCTCAGCGAGACTTAAGAAATAAGGCAGGAACTCACCCATGGCCTCACCTGAAGAACACAAGGCCCTGGGGTCCACATCACATCACAAGACCCTGGGGTCCACATCACATCACAAGGTCCTGGGGTCCACATCACATCACAAGACCCTGGGGTCCACATCACATCACAAGGTCCTGGGGTCCACATCACATCACAAGACCCTGGGGTCCACATCACACCACAAGGCCCTGGGGTCCACATCACATCACAAGACCCTGGGGTCCACATCACATCACAAGACCCTGGGGTCCACATCACACCACAAGGTCCTGGGGTCCACACCACATCACAAGGTCCTGGGGTCCACATCACAAGGTCCTGGGGTCCACATCACAAGGCCCTGGGGTCCACATCACATCACAAGGTCCTGGGGTCCACATCACATCACAAGACCCTGGGGTCCACATCACACCACAAGGCCCTGGGGTCCACATCACATCACAAGACCCTGGGGTCCACATCACATCACAAGACCCTGGGGTCCACATCACACCACAAGGTCCTGGGGTCCACACCACATCACAAGGTCCTGGGGTCCACATCACAAGGTCCTGGGGTCCACATCACAAGGCCCTGGGGTCCACATCACATCACAAGGTCCTGGGGTCCACATCACATCACAAGGCCCTGAGGTCCACATCACATCACAAGGTCCTGGGGTCTACATCACAAGGCCCTGGGGTCCACATCACACCACAAGACTCTGGGGTCTACATCACACCACAAGGTCCTGGGGTCTACATCACATCACAAGGTCCTGGGGTCCATATCACATCACAGGACCCTGGGGTCCACATCACATCACAAGGCCCTGGGGTCCACATCACACCACAAGGCCCTGGGGTCCACATCACATCACAAGGCCCTGGGGTCCACATCACATCACAAGGCCCTGGGGTCCACATGTCTTGGCATGGCCACAGTATTTAAAAATCATTGAACTGAACTGGAAATGAAGATGGTAGAAACACATCCTCTATTACTTGCTCTTTGGGAAAAATACACAAATGGATTTGAGATGACTCAGGCCTACTGCGAGGTATTTCAAACAGGACTTGTAGGTGTTACTCCGCGGGAGTGTTACTCCATGGGAGGTATTCAGCAATTGGAGGCAAGCTACCTCTCAGGAGGTTGTTATCAAGCAGTTAGCTGGGGAAAAAACAAATTTTTGCATTTCTTACATACACGCATGCTGCTCGCCTCCACAAGAGGAGGATTATCTGAGACAAGAACAAGCTACTGCTCCCTGCGGCACCGAATGCCAACAAAGACCTGGCTGAAACACGAAACAGTGCCCACAGCCACAAGCCAGCCTTCCCTCCACAGCTTTATTGTAAACAGAGCATGCTTCAGGAAGGCTGGGCGGTGATTCAGTGAGCGCCATATGGCCTCACTCCACCAACTGCTCCGGTTCTGCAGGATTTCTTTTCTCTCTTTCATTTTAAAACATTTTTGGTCGGTGCATCTGAAAGTAACTTAAAAACACCTTGGCATTTCACCTCTACATATTTCAGCATGTTTTGCTTAGGACAAGAACGTCCCTGTGACCATGGTAAGACTGGCATGGCCGAGAAATTTAAAATTAATACTAGGATATGAGGAAGTGTACCGTGTAAGGACGGGCGTGTGGCACAGTGGGTTAAGACTCTGCCTGCAATGCTGGCTTCCTACATGATCACAGTTCAAGTCCCGGCTGGTCTGCTGCTGATCTAATCCCCTAATGTGTCTGGGAAGGTGGCAGATGGCCCAAGGGCTTGGACCCCTGGGATCCCTGTGGAAGACTTCGATGGAGTTCTTGGCTTTGGCCTGGCACAGCCCTGACTGTCACGGCCATTTGGGGAGTGAACCAGTCAAGGGAAGATTGATAGTCTCTCTCTCTCTCTCTCTCTCTCTCTCTCTCTCTCCCTCTTGTTCTGTAGCTCTGCCTTTCAAATAAATGAAATGTATCTTTTAAAAATGTACAGTTTACATTCTAACTTCTCCAGTTGTCCCCAAAACATCTTGGTAGTTTTTTTAAATCCAGAGTCAAATCCTGGATTTCTTACACTGCTCCGCTGTCACAGCTCTGTAACCTCTGGTGCAGGACGCCCTCCCCTCTTCACCTCTGCAGAGTCCAGGCTAATGCCCTGCGAGGTTACGCAGCCTGAATTGCTCTGCCCGTCTCCTCACATGAGCCTCACACTGAGGCTTTGTGACAAGAAGCCTGCACACCTGCAGGAGCACCAGCGATGGCCCTGCGTTTGGTCAGCTGACTCGGTTGGTTTCTGCCAGCCCCCTCCTCCAGAGAGCCCCCTTTCTGATTCTCAGGAATAAGCAGGCTGCAGCGCGATGCTGAGCGCGTGCGGCCATCGTGTGCCTGACAAACTGACCTGACAGTCACAGCTCCACCCACAGCCTCACCTCTCTCCCTGATGAGGGGTTGGACATCGCGATCTTCTGATTCCACAGCCCCTTGATCACAGCAGGTCCACTGATTACTTTTGATTCACAGATGTGTAACCTACACCTTTGCTATTTTGAGTGCACAATCTTTCAAAATTTGGCCAATTCTAACCACCTTTCCATGAGTTCCCCCCACTCACTGGATGTCCTTACTTTGGGGGAAACAAAATTCTCCGTCTCATCTTGTGGTTTGCCTGCTCCAGACCTGGAGTCAGCCACTTCTCCAAGGATTAAACTGGCTCCCTCTGCAGGGACTGACTTGTGAGCCAGGACCTAGAGGTGTCGTCCCTTGAATATGGGCAGAGCTGGGAATTTATGGGTTTATTCCATAAGGTTTTTAAAAGTATACTTGAGGGTAGGCTGGTGCCGCGGCTCAATAGGCTAATCCTCTGCCTGTGGTGCCAGCACCCCGGGTTCTAGTCCTGGTTGAGGTGCTAGATTCTGTCCCGGTTGCTCTCTTCCAGTCCAGCTCTCTGCTGTGGCCCGGGAGTGCAGTGGAGGATGGCCCAAGTGCTTGGGCCCTGCACCCGCATGGGAGACCAGGAGAAGCACCTGGCTCCTGGCTTCAGATCAGCGCTGTGCGCTGGCCGTGGCGGCCACTGGAGGGTGAACCAACAGAAAAGGAAGACCTTTCTTTCTGCCCCTCTCTCTCACTATCCACTCTGCCTGTCAAAAAAATAAATAAAATTTTAAAAAAATTAAGAAGTATCCTTGGAGGGGTCTTAATCCGGTCCATATCCTTTCTACACCATTCCCACCCATTGCCTACAGAAAACAATTTCATTCACTTCTGTGTGGTATTGGCCTATTTTGTTTTGCATTTTTACAAAATAAACAGATAGATAATTTCAGTGCCCGTCGCGTGCTTTGGCTAGCTGTCACCAGTTCCCCCTCACAGGAGCCGGGCCGTCCTGCTGCCCGCTGGCGCTGTGTGTAGACGCCTGCTTCTCCAGGGGGCCAGCCTCCAAATCTAGGGCAGGACTGTGCGTCCGAGTGGCCTGGGGGCCCTTTCTCTCCGTTTCTGTTGAGGGTGCTTTCTGTGGCTTTCTGCGTCCGTCTGCAGTTATCAGGGCAGAAAACCTCTTCCGCTCCCCCCGCACTCCCAGCCTCACCATCGCCTGGAGCCATCGCCTTGGATATGCAGCCGTCGCCCCAGTCCCTGCGTCGCCCTGACGACTCCTACCCAGGCACAGGCCCCACCTCATGCGCCTCGCTCCTGCAGGGTTTCCCAGACTGCCCCCACCTCCCCTGGCCCTCAGGCTCGGCCTCGGCTGAAGTCTCCGCTGCCTCCGTGTGAATGAGAAGCCCTGGGCAGGAGCTCTGCCCTGGGGAGGGGACAAAGCCCAGGGAGCTCCTAGGGCACCAAGGCGCCCACCAAAGGGCCCAGTTTCTTACCAGGAAGCTGTCATCGTGCGCCAAGAACAAAAGCTCTCCTTGGAACATCGAAAAGTTCGTTCTAGTGCTTCCGAGAAAGGCCGACTTGGAGTCTTGAATTATGAATGTTTCGTTACAGTAAATCGCATCTCTGATGGCTGCTGTGCAGAGGGTGCTCATTCAACTTTAAATTGCATTTATCATTGAGACAAGTTGGCTCACTATTGAAAAATAATTAATCCGGTTACGATGGCCTCAATTATTTTAATATAATCAAGCAATTACATTGGGAGCGCACTGCTGCTGGCTTGCTTAGGAACATTACTGGACATCATTCCCTGTTGCCTAAGTTCTTTTTTTTAAAGATTTATTTTATCTATTTGAAACACAGAATTCCAGAGAGAGGGAGAGAGAGGGAGAGAGAGGTCTTCCATCCACTGATTCACTCCCCAGATGGCTGCAACAGCTGGAGGTGTGCCGATCCGAAGCCAGGAGCCAGGAGCTTCTTCCATGCGGGTGCAGGGGCCCAAGGACTTGAGCCACCTTCCACAGCTTTCCCAGGCCACAGCAGAGAGCTGGATCAGAAGAGGAACAGCCAGGACTAGAACCGGCGCCCATAGGGGATGCCAGTGCCTCAGCCCAGGGCTTTAACCTGCTGCCACAGCGCCGGCCCCGTTGCCTAAGTTCTATGCGAGTCTCTGTTAGGTGGCTCTCACAGGTGTAGCTGTCAGCTGAGTACCTGGTGGCATTTATCACAGGGACCTCAGACCTCACTCCCCAGGATCTCAGCGACCTGGGCCCTGCACACTGGCAAAGCTAGGGCGTAGCAACTGTGGGGGTCACCTAGATACAAGGGTACGAACACAGGACAAACCAGGCAACCAGGAAAGTGCTCCTTCCGAGTGCTGTGGCTTTGCACATACGCAGGTGGGCACTTGGCACCTGGACAAGGAGTTCCAAGCACACACACCCCAGAAGGACATGGAGGCGACTTTTCCAAGAGGTCACCCCCCCGGATCCCAAGGAAACACCTAGAATGTGGTCGCACTTGTGCACACTGAGCCCGCCCAGACCTCAGAGTAAATTACCCACAAGCCGTGGATCAGTGGGAGGCGTCTGTGCCTCTGTGGGCCCCGCGTCTGCTGCAAGGGGTTGACCTGGCCAGCGCACGGGAAGAGACGGGATCCAGGGCGGCGAGCCGGGTGAACCCCGCAAACACCGGGCTCGTCCAGCGCTTGCAGAAACCGCCACGCTCCCCCCTTGCAAACTGCGCGACAGTGGGCGACCTCCATCCCGGGGAACAGGCGGGGTGGTCTGTGGGCTTCCCTCCTCCTCGGCCGGCGACACATGGGCCCACTGTGCGGATGCAGAAGCGGGTGCAGGGGGACACCGTGCAGCCTCAGGACAGCCAGGGACCGGTATTTTCGTCCCGAGGAGGGCAACACACACTGGCAGAGGGTCAGGACACTCCCAAGTGTGCCTGAGCCCATCTCGCTCACCCTTCTCCCCTGAGCCTCCCGTGATGTGGGCCTTTAGGGCAAATTGCCGCAGAAGCCATGTTGGGCCTCGGGTCTGAACCCTGGGCGCCACTCCTGCCAGGGAGGTGTCTGGCATCCTCTTTTGGCCACATGGCAGCTCAGGCCACACTGTGGGCTTCACATCTGGGGTAAACGGACAGACAGGAGGAGGGAAAGGCTGGGGCAGGATGGAAGTTCATGGTCGTCTCCCTTAGTCACGGAGGCACGGCTCCTGCTCTCGGGTCACAATCCCCTGTTCAAGTCCTCTCGGCCACTCACTAAGGATGGCGGCAAAACCAAGCCTGTAAGTTCACAACTGTTTTAGAGACGTGGTGTGTTGGGGCTGGCGCTGTGGCGCAGCAGGTAAAGCTGCCTCCTGCAACACTGGCATTCCACATGGGCACCGGTTCGAGTCCCGGCTACTCCACTTCCAATCCAGCTCCCTGCTAATGGCCTGGGAAAGCAGCAGAAGATGGCCCAGTGCTTGGGTCCCTGCACATGCGGAAGACCCAGATGGAGCTCCTGGCCTCAGCCTGCCCCAGCCCTGGCCACTGAGCCGTGTGTGGAGTGAACCAGCAATGGAACAGCTCTCTCTCTCTCTCTCTCTCTCTCTCTCTCTCTCTCCTTCTGTCCTAACTCTGCCTTTCAAATAAGTAAGCAAATCTTTAAAGAACAAAGCAGAAGTGTGATGTGTTGAACACAGCATGTTGAGCGTACGTGTCTGTGGCTCTAACTGTGGTTTCTACAGTGGGGGCAGCAGGACAAGAGTTTTACTCTCCAGGGATATTCACGGTGTCACAAGGCATCTTATGGTTGTCACCGCCGGGGTGGGGTGGGGGGCCTGTGACGCTGTTCGGTGCCCTCCTGTCCGTGCGCAGGATGCCGAGCCCCGTGTCGGTCCACCTGCCCTGCGGTGACTGACTTCAGCCCACGTCAGGTCTGTGTCATGCCTGCAGGGCGTGCCTTGTGCCCAGTGCCTGTGGCTTCTCCGCCACCCTCAGGGTGGGGGAGGGGGGCAAGGAAGGGCCACCCGGGTGCTACCGTGCACCCGAAACAGCATGTTCAAGACCCAACTCTTGGATTTCCCGAACACCCACTCCTGGCCTTCCCCTGCTCCACTGCAGCACCGTCCAGTCGTTCAGGCTGAACACTGGCTGCCGTCGGTTCCCTCTTTCCCTCCCAGCCCACATGCAAAGCACTGACGAGTCGGAGGCTCTGTTCCTGGCCACCCAGCCTTGGCCACCGCCAGACCCTCACGGAGCCACCTCCTCGGGAACCTGCCTCTGCCCCTGCCCCCACACGGTGAAGTCAGCTTTGGAGTAAGCCCGTTTGCCCCACCCCCACACGGCACTTCCAGCAGTGCTGTGGGCTGCAGCGTGTCCCCTGACGTCCGCCCATCGCAGCCCTGACCCCCAGGACCCCTGAGTGTGCCTGCATTGGGAGGAAGGCTTCCTGGGAGGTGATGGAGCTGGCAGGACACATGGGGTGGGCTGACCGGATCTGACCGGAGATCCGGGTGCAGACACGCACAGCGGATGCCCGCAGAGGACGCAGGGAGAAGAGAGCCGGCTGCAAGGCGAGGCTGGAGGCGGCCGCAAGCCGAGGGCAGAGGCTTCTGCGGGACTGACCCTGCCCGCACCTTGACCTCAGGCGCCAGCCCCTGGAGCTACCGGCCAGCAAACGTCTGTCTGTTCTTAAACAAAGCCGCTGGTCCCAGCAGAGCCATGCAAACAGGTTGCACTCAGAGGAGCCCACACACCTGCCCCAGCCCTCTGTCAGCCCTGCACACCTGCCCAGTGTGGTCCCCCCGGGTGCCGATCCTGGGCCTGCCCCGCACAGGAGCCGGCCTGTGGCCTGGTCAGTTCCGTCTCCCATCGCCTGCGGCGGCGCCTGGCACCCAGGCCTCAGTACCGTGAATGAGAGAGCAGATGAGTCAGTGGATGCCCGTTGTTGCCAGACTGCAGTTTGCCAAAAGGAACCATGAAACTGGGTTTTCGTATGAGACTTCAAGTTCTTAAACCTCAGTTTTTCCTGGTACAATGACAGGTGGAAGAACGCGTTGGAGATGAGAAGTGAAGAAACTGCCCCAGATTAGAGCAGCACCGCCCATGGCTCCCGATGAGTTCCCGGACGCGGCAGTGACCACGCGCGACTGCTGCCAAGAGCCGGCCGCCAGCCAGCAGCACAACCCCGCGGGGAGGGCGCCGTGACCAAGGCCACCCACAGAGCAAACCTGAGGACAGCGGAGGCTCTGGATCCAGCGTCCAGGTCGTGAGAATCACCGGGGACCGATGGACCCGTCGGACACAACAGAACCCAGCAGCAGAACCCAGAACGCGGGAAACTACTGACGAAGGAGGCAGCTGCCTTAGAAAATAAAACGCAAGAAGCCCAGAAGCGGGGGAAGCGAGGGAAAAGTAGCTGAGATTAAGTCAGAAATCAACCAGTCAAACACATGAACCTACTCAGATCCCGCGTCAGCGCAGCTACGGAAAATCAGGCAGCTCGAAATGCTGTTAAATGTTTGTGCCCTTTGGTAGTTTTGTGAGGGCGTGTGTGTGTGTTTAAGGATGACCTTGTCTTTAGAGACTTCCTGAAGTGATTGTACCCGAAACGACGTGACAGTGCATTTCCTGAGAACGACAGAGAGCCTGGGACCGGGAAGGGACGGGGGACGGGGGATAGCGGAGGGACATGTTCTGGGAGGGATGCTTGTGAACTGCACACAAGAAAGTCGGTTACAGCGTGTCCTCAACTTTGGCAAAACAAAAGTCACGCGCGAAAGCAGAAACTGGGGCCAGCTTTGCGGCTCAGCAGGCGAAGCCGATGCCTCTGACGCCGGCTTCCACATGGGCCCCAGGTCGTGTCCAGCTTCTCTGCTTCCAATGAGGCCCCTTGTTGCTGTAGCCGGGAAAGCAGTGGAAGGCGGCCCAAGTGTGTGGGCCCCTACACCCATGTGGGAGACCCGGATGGAGCTCCAGGATACTACCTGGTCCGGCCCTAGATGCTGTGGCCATTTGAAGAGTGAACCAGCAGATGGAAGATCTCTCTCTCTCTCTTTCTCTCTCTCTCTCTGTCTCTCCATCTCTAACTCTGCCTTTCAAATAAATAAATAAAATAAAAGCAGAAACCATGTAGCACAATGGACACGAACAGGCATCTCACAGGACAGAAATCAAACAGCCACAAAGACACAGAGATGTGGAGGTAACTTGCCCTGGCAGTAGGTTTACCCCTGCTATCGGCAGGGGACTGAGGGTGCCGCGAGCGTGACTCGGTGCCGCAGTCGGGAAACCGGCGGCCGGCGCTGGCAGCCCCCCCCGCTGGCCCAGTGCCCCTTCTTTCCGTGGATCCGACTCGGGATTCCCACCCCGTAACACCGTGTGTATGTATGTGATGTACGTGTTTCTGTGTGCGCGTGCAAATGTACACGCATGACCATCTCACGAGTTTCTCCCCATGGAGACGCCTGCGTGGATGTTCCAAGTGTCACTTCTAAGAATCTTGATAGCAAATCGACGAGTGAATGAGCGAATGCCGAGGAGTGTGGGGGAGCACAGAAACCATTAGGCCCGGCGCAAGGCTCTGCCTGGGCCCCGCGGCACAGAGCGGCCACCTCGGCGCAGAGCCTGCTGGGACGCCCCCTGCAGGACGGGCTCAGAGCCTCGTCTCACCTTCTCTGGAACCTCTCATCCAAGGAAACGAAATATTCTGTTTGGCCCCAAGTCCTGTCCTTCTGCATACATTCATGTGTGTGCACGCGTGTGGATGTGTGCGTGTGCGTCCGTGTTCCCTGTGAACAGGAGCCAAAGCACCCTGGCTGTAGCCGTGGTGGGTCCCCGGCCTCCCCACCCGCTGAGCGACCCTGGCACTCACAACCCGGACGCAAGGGTTCCCCAGGGGCTTCCTCCCTCCTGGGCAGCCTCCGTGGGAAGTGAGTCCCCACCCGCGTCCACGCACACGGCAACACTGTGGGCTTGAACAACCTGTGGAAGATTGCAGCTGCGTGCACAGCCGGGGGGGACGGCCAGGGGCGTGTCCTACTCGCGGCCCACCCTGAGAGGAAGTGCAGCTGCTCCGGCCGCGCCCTGGGCCAACCTCACGCTTCCCCACTTCCCCGCGGTGCCCCGCCACACACTCGGCAGAAACTGTACTTGAATTCGAGCTTGATCCTTTGAACTGTGACCACTCCGCGAGCTGGGGCTCTGTGGTCAGGTCCTTCCTCTGACCCGGGACGGCGGCAGCCCGGTGGTCACGCGGAAGCCGCTGAGCCTCTGCAGAACGAGTGCCGTGTGGCTCAGCTGCGGGGCGCCCGCGCGTTCATAGACAGAACTCCACCGTAAGTAGACACACCCACAACGCTGAACTGTCATTTCTAGGTAATCCCGCGGATAAGGATCACTTCTGGGCCAGGCCTGGAAACCTAGATCCCGGCAATCGGAGTCCATCAGAGCCACCACGACAAAACGGAACAAAGACTCCCAAACAGCCGCCACTTCCCATCTCGCTCACGGCCCTGGCTACAAGTCCAAGGTCAAGGCACCAGCAGACCCTGCGAAGGGCCGTGGACAGAGCCTTCTCGCCGCGTCCTCACGTGCCGGAGGGGCCTGTTCTAGGAGGTGCCGTCTCACCCTGAGGGGCCCAGCACCCCCACTCTCCCCGGTGGAAGTGGAGGGCATCAACCTACGGGGTTGGGGCAGCGAACACCCAGGCCATGGCACAGGCGCGCTGCCCGGCGGTCACCCGGGGTCCCGGCTTCCACCACAGCCACCGTAACGGAAAACACAGCAGACGGAGCCGAGGAGCCGTGAGCACCGGGACGGACGCAGACGCTCTCTCGGGCAACTTTCCTGGTTCAGGTATTTCAAGTTTGCTGAAGAAACACGCCGACGGCACTAAGCAGTTGGCGCACCTGGAGCACTGACTGCATTTTCCACTTAGCCCTCTTTGCCCCCCAGTAAACTCTTAAGCCCAAATGCGGTTTGTATTTTTAATTTTAAAATTGACATGAAGTTTCTGTTTGCTGGATAGTAGTAAAACTTGCTTGCTAACTGCACGACTTAGAGTTGTTTAAATGCTGAAGTCCATGGTGCATACTTGGCCGGGAGGGCACACGGAGTGTCGGTCCTGAGTCTGTGCCAGCCATACGAGGGGGGCTGGTCCCCCGCCAGCCTGCCAGGCTCGGGCCGCCCTGGCGCTTCCATGAGCCGTGCACAGCGGCCGCAGGGATCACCTGCCCTGCCCAGGGAACCCCGCGATTGGGCTCTCACGAAGGCGTGGGGTGCAAATCACCGTCACCCACTGCAGATGGTCAGGATGGCGGTCTCCCGTGTGCTTCCACAGAGCAGGACACCCACCCAAGTTACGCTCACACCAGCACAGGGCTCCAATCCGCACCCATGGCCGAGGCTCCCAGAGAGCTCTGTCCCTGGACGGCAGCCTTGACGTTGTCTTCCCACGTACACCCTCAGAGACCCCAGGACGGAGGCACGGGAAGTCAACGCGGTCTCTCTCCTAGGGCTCTGTCCACTGCACCACACGGAGCCCTGGACGGCGCCCACAGGAGCAGCTCACGGTGGACCTCAGCAGGGCCGCAGGCTGGGCGTCTGGGATACCCACGTGTGGGACCCCGTCCTCTGCCTCCTCTCACTGGGCCCTCTGGAGCTCTCAGGGTGGGATTCCCGACCCCCCTCAACTCGGAAGCAGAGAGCAGACTGCTGGCTGCCGGGCCGGGGTGTGGGGGCGGGGAACGGGGAGATGTGGGCCTGAGGGTCCCAAGCTTAGTTTACGCGAGGTCAGGGAGCCCTGGAGGTGAGCGGCCGCGGGCAGCACGCGCCCCTCACTGCGGCCCCCAGAGCTCCCACCACAAGTACCACGTGGCAGCCGTGTGAGAGGTGACACTTTTAGCCAGACGTGTGTCTATCACGACATTGTGCCGTGTGCCTCACACATCATGAGGGAGCTTCAGAAAGTAAGTTTGTGGGGAAAGATAGAATTGAGAGATAATCTTCTTGCGGTGTGAGAACAGCTTTGAAATCCTGCTTAGCCTCTTCACCTTCTGCATTCTCCAAGAACCATGTGCAAGGACGTCGAAACTGTTGCCTTGAAATAAACTGTTTTTAAAAAGATTTACTGGAGCCGCCACTGTGGCGCAGCGGGTAAACCCGCCACCTGCAGTGCCGGTGCCCCATTTGGGCGCCAGTTCAGGTCCCGGCTGCTCCACATCCGATCCAGCTCTCTGCTGTGGCCTGGGAAAGCAGTGGAAGATGGCCCAAGTCCTTGGGCCCCTGCACCCCCGTGGGAGACCTGGAAGAAGCTCCTGGCTCCTGGCTCCTGGCTTCAGATCAGCACAGCTCCGGCTATTGCAACCAATTGAGGAGTGAACCAGCGGATGGAAGACCTCCCTCCCTCTCTCTCTCTCTCTCTCTCTCTCTCTCTTTCTCTCTCTCTGTCTCTCCTTCTCTGTGTGACAGTGGCACAGAGAGAGAGATCAAGTTTTCACCCACTGGTTTACTCCCCAAATGACCACAACAGCCAGGGCTGGGCCAGGTCAAAGCCAGGAGCCAGGAGCTTCCTCTGGGCCTCCCACGTGGCTGCAGGGACCCAAGCACTTGGTCATCCTCCGCTGCTTTCCCAGGCCATTAACAGGGAGGTATTCGGGATTCGAACCAGCACCTGTATAGTGTAGCTTTACCCGCTACACCACAGCACTGGGCCCTAAAGTTAACTTTTGATTCTGTTCTCCATGAGCTTTGCACAATTTCAGTTAAAGCCCTTTTTTAAATCATGCCAATCAGCCGGCACCTATTCCCTTTGCTTTGCCCCTCTCAGCATTTGTCCGTCATCTTGATGTGGTTTTCAGTCTCAGTCGATCGCATCAGGAAGGTCTGTAACAAGACCTCCAATTCCTCTCGGAAAGCAGAACGTCAATACACCTAATGCGGAAATGCCCACTGTTCCAAGAGAGGCCCACTGGCCAAGCTTGCCCAGCAGGATTCGCTACGTCAGCCCCCAGAGACGTGCTGGGAGGAGACAGAGCCCTCTGGGTAAAGTCTCCTGTGGGCACAGGTTCAACCTGTCGCCTCCAGCAGCAGCCCGGGCTGTGCCTGCCGTGAGACCTCTGAGGGCTGTTCCACAGCCAGGACCCAGGAGGCGGGGCCTGTGGGCGCAAAGCCCCTCCCAGCTGGCCCGCCCACCCCTGCCTCCCGGGGCAGCACGGAGGCCGCTGTGTCACGCCGCTGACCTGACCTGGGGCCGGGTGACAGGCGCCGTCAGCATCGGGCAGCATCGGCAGCACGGAGGCCGCTGTGTCATGGCCTTCTCTGCCCTTCCCCAGCCCTTCCCCCCAGGGTTATTTTTGTTCCATTTCTGTGGTAAAAATGGAGCATTCGTTTAGGAGAATAAATGTAGCACCTGAAATCTGAAGACGAATAGAGACAGAGGTTCACTGTGCCTTTGGAAAACGCAACCCCTGGGCCGGGCGCTGTGGCGCAGCAGGTAAAGCCACCGCCTCCATGCTGGCAGCCCATCTCAGCACTGGTTCAAGTCCCGGCCGCTCCTTCAAATCCAGCTCCCTGCTAAGGCGTCTGGGACAGCAGCGGAAGATGGTCCCAGGGTTTAGACACTGCCACTCACGTGGGAGACCCAGATGAAGCCCCTGGCTTCAGCCTGGCTCAGCCCTGGCCATTGTGGCCATCTGGGGAGTGAACCGGCGATGGAGGAGCTCGCTCTCTCGCTCTCTCTCTCTCTCTCTCCTCTGCTCCCTTTGTAACTCTCTCAAATAAATAAATAAATAAAATGATCCATCAGACAACGTGGTGAAAGTGGACATCACCTGTAAGCGCGTGAACCTCACCCGACCTGACCCCACGGACAAACGCTGAGTCAGAGGGATCGAAGCTCCGGCCGTAAGACCCACGACGGCAAACTCTCAGAGGAAAACACGGGAAAAGCTTCATGACATGGGAAACGATACACGGACGACAAAATTGTAAAGCCACAGTCAACTTGGCGGCCCACGGAACGAGAGGAGACATTTACAAATCACACATCGGGGGAGGGGCTGATATCCAGGGTGCACTAGACACTCTTACGGCTTAACAACAGAAAGTAACTTGATTTTTAAAAACTAAGCAGGAAACGCAAGCGATATTTCTCCAAAGAAGACGTACAAACAGCCAGTCAGCTCATGTGAAGGTGCTAACCATCACCAATGCCCAGGAAGATGCAGATCAAAGCCAGTCCTTGGGGCAGCCACTGTCAACAAACAGAAAACAGCACGCGTGGACGTGGACGTGGACGTGGACGTGGAGAAACTGCACGGCTTGTGCCCTGCTGGCAGGAACGCAAAAGGCGGCTGCTGTGGGAAGCAGCAGCAGCGCCTCCCGAGGTTCAGGAATGGGTTCTGGTGCCGCCCAGCCGTTGCCTCCGCTCCTGCACCCCAGAAGCTGAGAGCAAGGCTCCAGCGTGTCTGTCTGTCCACGCTCACGGAAGCTTTGCTCCAGACCAGAGACCGAGGTGGAGGCCACCGACATCAGCCAGCTCGCCGTGGCTGTAACAAAACACCCAAGACAAGCCCTGGCGAAGGAAGGCTCACGGAGCTGGAATCCACAGTCGGAGACCACGCAGGCCACGCTGGGTCAGCCACAGGTGAGGCCAGTATGTGCGGAGCGAGGGTCCTGCGGCAGAGGCAGGAGGGGGAGGCCCGGAGCCCCCTCACCCCTGCTGTCCCGTGGCCTCTCCTTACACAGCCCCTGTGAATTGCTCGCTGGCCCCTCCCAGCCGGCCCCACCCTAATGCCCCAATCCAGCCAATCACTTCCCAGAGGCCCCACCTTCAGACACTGCGATCAGGTTAACTATCCATTAATGACCAGCAAAAATCCACCGAGTATTAACATAAGACTACGGGGGACAAGCCTGCGGCGTGTGAGTCTGTAATATCCAAGCCACAGCATAACCGCGTGTCCAGCGCGAATGAAGGGATGAACTAAACGTCTCACACACGCGTCTTCAGAAAATCCAGGGATGTCGAAAAGATAAGCTTATTTTGGTGCAAAAAAGAATGCAAACAGCATAGCTTTTCCATAACACGTGTTTTCTGTGGCCATTTTGAAGCCCTCATGCACACACGCGTGTGCACATACACCCACGCATGGGTACATCTATGTGAACACCAGTCAGCCCATCAAGCAGGAACGAATTCTAACACAGGTTACACCAGGAATGAGCCTTGAGTCCTTACGCTGAGTGAAACACCAGGTTGGCACTCGGTACCGCCGCTGTCACCGCTGGGGACCTGGCACCCACACTGGAGCACCTGGACTGGGTCCTGGTTCTGCTTCCTGCTGATGCACGCCCTGGGGCGGCTCCGAGGCTGGGCCCTGCCGCTCTGGGAGGCCTGGGTTGAGCTCCTGGCTCCTGGCTTTGGCCTGGCCCAGCCTTGGCTGTTGTGGGGAGTAAACCAGAAATGGGAGATGTCTGTTTCAGTTGATTTCCAATTAACTGGAAAAATATAGAAACTGTTAAGAAAGTCGCTGCCACGTTTCATTTAAAAAGACAAGTACTGTCTGGTTGTCCTTCCGAGAGACCCCGCGGGTAAAACGTTGCAGGGACAGGAAGCAGCCGGCTTCTCCCTGTATGCGGCGAGGGGGAGCTGGGGGAAGAGGCGGGCAGGTGTGAGCTGCCCCCTTACCAACGGTCCAGGCGGGCAGTGTTATCTTTCTCCCCACAATCACAGAACAGACACAGCCAGACCCGGCCTGGGACCTGCCCTCGGCCCGTGCAGAAGAAACCACGCGCAGCTACTCAGCCACGCCATCTGCAGGTGCCGCGGGGCCGCTGTGCCCGGGCAGGTGCAGCACACTGCCGGCGCCCGGGCCTCGAGGGCCGAGATCCACACGGTGGCTGCCTCAGCTCCCCGTGCCCACTCCCAGGTGCGACCCAGAGCCACGCCATCTGCGCTGGGTACAGAACAGTCCTCTCCTCCCCTGCCTTCCCCTGGGCCCCCTCCACCGGCTAGAGCCCGAGCACCAGGCTCCTCTGTCCCCCTCTCCCTCCGCATCCCGACCTGCCGAATGTCGCCAACCTCGCTGGCCTTACCCCTGCAGGACCAGAGCCCACCTCCTCCAGCCTGACTCAGAGACCCCCTCGCCCTGGGGACCCCAGGCCCTCCCCTGCCGACGAGGGTGGGCCTGGCCTCTGCTGTCCGCCCCTGGGGAAGGTGGGCCTGGCCTCTGCTGTCCACCCCTGGGGAGGGTGGGTCTGGCCTCTGCTGTCCACCCCTGGGGAAGGTGGGTCTGGCCTCTGCTGTCCACCCCTGGGGAGGGTGGGCCTGGCCTCTGCTGTCCACCCCTGGGGAGGGTGGGCCTGGCCTCTGCTGTCCACCCCTGGGGAAGGTGGGCCTGGCCTCTGCTGTCCACCCCTGGGGAGGGTGGGCCAGGCCTCTGCTGTCCGCCCCATCCTCCTCTCGGGCACAGGGGAGCTGGCGTCGCACCTTGCCACCCTGACAAGCAGAGGCCGGACACAGACACAGCCCCTGGCCACTCGAGGCAGTGATGGCTTGGAGCATCCCCAGAGGGGCGGCCGTGAGGGCCTGGCCAGGAGAGCAGGCGCCCACCCCGCTAGCACCTGCTCTGAAGCCACCACGCCCCAGGGAAGGGTGGTGAGACCAAGCCTGGTGTCCATGCCCCTCCCTCCCCAGGCCTCTCCCGGGACGGGCGGGCTGCACCCTGCCCGCAGGGCTCTCCCATCTCCCCAGGCCTGGACTCGAGCTGCAAATGGCCATGGAAGCAAACCTGCAAGGTGAGAGCTATCTCAGTTGCAGCCCACCACAGCCACGACCACGTAATCTCACAGGAGACAGACTCTGCGTGGCGAGGGGCGGGATCCCGGGGTGGAGGAAGAGCGTCAGGCACCCAGATTCCCAGCGTAGCCTGGAGAGGGGCTGAGAATCGTCTGGGGGTCCCAGGGCCGAGGGTCCCCCGAAGGGGTAGCAGGTGTGATACCCAGGCACGGCCCCGTGAGCTGGGCCCAAGGCCGGGACCCCAGCACCGAGCTGGACCCACTCGGCACACGGACAGCAGAGGCCGAGCAGGGCTTGAGCCCAGTTTGGATCCACTCCTGCCCGAGCCCTGGCTTGAACCCTGCCTCTCCACACCAGGCCCGCAAGGCGGCGCAGCCCTGACACGCGGCGGCCTGGAGGTGGGAATCCTGTGGCTTGCTGTGCCGGGAGCCTACAGTGCTGAGGAGGCCGGCTCCACCCTGCAAGCAAACCTCCCTGGACCTGCGGCGAGAAGCAGGCCGGAACCTGCTGTGTCTCTAGAATTCCAGTGTCAGCAAAGCATGTCGAGTCCGGAAAACTCACGGATGTGTCACCAAGCTCCGATTTCGACGTGAGCCACCGGGGAAGGAGTCCGAGTTAGGGAGGGCACCCGTCACCGACACATTTTCTATTTAGTTCTGTTAGTTTCCAGCCCTCGTAATGAAGGGAACGAAACACCGGAAAAGAGTTTTTAAGCCAAGACTTCCCCAGTGCCTTAAAGAGCAAACTGTATTCATAATTTTCACATGGAAATGTCTCCCGACACACGGAGCTTGCCAGTGTATTTGGAAACAGCTCGCCGTCTCAAGTCAGAGGAGTTTGCTTAATGAGGACGCTCAGACCTCCTCCCCCACAACGCAGATAATTCTAGCAGCCGGCACGTCCGCGGGCCCCTGCGTGTGCGGCCGTGAGCTGACCGCCTGCCCGGGCCCCGGCACGGGTGCCGCCTGTGACTGAAGCTTGGTCCCCAGGTGGCCCTGCGGGAGGTGCTGTGACCTTCGGGGTGGGGCGGTCCCCGAGGTGGGGGGGATGTGGGTCGCCAGGGCTGCCCTCAGAACGGGCCGGGGACCCTCAGTGCTCTCCGGCTTCCTGCTTGGTGCCCTGCCAGACGCACCTCCGGCTGCAGCCCACAGGAGCCAAGCCGAGGGGACCCCCGACGCTGGGCCTGGAGCCCCCACGGCTGTGTGCTAACAGGGCTTTGCGCAGAGGGAGCCGCTGTGGGAATTCCAAGGGAGCAACACAGAGCTGACGAAGACAGATGCTGCCTCGTCTCACCCTCACTGCCACGAGGCCACGGCACGCACCGCCCTCACACGTGAGGGCACCAGACAGGAGAGCCGGAGCAGGTCACAGCCCCCTGACGGCACCGAGCAGAGCAGAGCGAGCAACAGCGGAGATAAAACTTCCTACTGGGGCCAGCGCTGTAGCCCAGCGGGTTAAAGCCCTGGCCTGAGTGCTGGCATCCCATATGGGCGCCGGTTCTAGTCTCGGTTGCTCCACTTCCTATCCAGCTCCCTGCTATGGCCTGGGATGGCAGTAGAAGATGGCCCAAGTCCTTGGGCCCCTGCACCCGCATGGGAGACCGGAGGAAGCTCCTGGCTCCTGGCTTCGGATCGGCTCAGCTCCAGCGTTGCGGCCATCTGGGGAGTGAACCATCAGATGGAAGACCTCTCTCTCTCTGTCTCTACTTCTCTCTGTGGCTCTTTCAAATAAATAAAATAAATCTTTTTAAAAAAACTACCTGCTGTATGTAGTGACAGCCGCAGTGACAGAGCAGAGAACTAAACATGGACTTGGCCTCCATCGCACAAACTTTGAGGCTGTCACTCCCCTCGTTTGTAGATTTTAATGCCAGACTTATCTCAGGACGATTTGCCTACAGGAAAACTCACTGCCTTGGCGGGTACAGACCAATGCCTTTACACACGTGGAAAGTCCTGGGGCCACCACGACCAACTAGAGACAGCCTTCCCTTCCCCGGCTCTCCCCCGGGGCCCTTCACGGCCAGGTCCTTCCTGCCGCCCACACGTCCCGGGAGCCGCAGGCCTGTTGGCATGCATGTGCTGCACACGGCACAGCTCTGAGGTCTGGCTTTGCTCCGTGTAACCCAAGGCGCTTGAGGCATCACGGAGCCTCGGTCTCCTGAGCCGCCCCGTTCGCAGAGGCGTCACACACTTGTCTGTTTCCCAGCAGTGGTGGGTGTTTGTTTCCACTGTTCCAGTGTGGTGTGCTTATGAGTAAAGCCCATAGGAGCTTACGGGAGACAGGAAGACGTCTCCCCTCTGTGGATCACCCCCACAGAAGGTCGCAACGGCCAGGGCTGAGCCAGGCCGCAGCCAGGAGCCTGGAGCTCCAGCTGGCTGGGACCCTCCGCTGCTTTCCCAGGCGCTTCAGCAGGAAGCTGGATTGGAAGTGGAGCAGCTGGGACTCGAACCGGCACTCGTACGGGATGCCGGTGCCACGGCAGCCTAACCCCAGTTTCCCCCCTCGTACACCCCGAGTCTGGAGGGGACAAGCCTCGTGCAAACCAGAGCCCTGCACCAACAGCGGAAGGAGTCCCCGGTCCTTACACGGGCGCCAGCGCCCGGCGCTGTCCCACGGCTCAGCCGCAGCGGCGGTCGGGTGTGCGGCGGCAGCGGGGCGGGATTTTAATGACGACTGCAGAGCAGCCTTTCCCGCGTGTCTGCCATTCTTACCTTTTGTTACAACATCTGCAGGCCGGCGCCGCAGCTCACTAGGCTAATCCTCCGCCTTGCGGCGCCGGCACACCGGGTTCTAGTCCCGGTCGGGGCGCCGGATTCTGTCCCGGTTGCCCCTCTTCCAGGCCAATTCTCTGCTGTGGCCAGGGAGTGCAGTGGAGGATGGCCCAGGTGCTTGGGCCCTGCACCCCATGGGAGACCAGGAGAAGCACCTGGCTCCTGGCTCCTGCCATCGGATCAGCGCGGTGCGCCGGCCGCGGCGGCCATTGGAGGGTGAACCAACGGCAAAGGAAGACCTTTCTCTCTGTCTCTCTCTCTCACTGTCCACTCTGCCTGTCAAAAAAAAAAAAAAAAGTCTGTAGAATTGCTCCTTTTCTTTCTGGTGTTTACCTACTTATTTCCTGGCTGAGAGAGCTCCTCGTGTAATCTGGATTGAACCTCCTCAGGGGTGTGTTTTGAACAACGTTTCTCAGCCTGAGCAGGCTCCTGCCTGTTCTGACAACGTCTTCTCAAGGACAGAGTTTTTTTCATCAAGTGCTGGGAGGTCCTGTTTATTCTTTCTTTTGTGGTTCACACTTACTGTGTTTTAACTAAAAGAAAAAAATAAGTAAACCGATTTTATTGTTTTACTTTTTTGCATTTAGGTCCGTGATCCACTTCCAGTTACTTCGGGAAAAGATTGGAGCATCGCGACTTCACTGTTTGTTTACTACCACCCGGCTGGCCCAGCACCATTGCCAGGAGGCCGATTTCCCCAGTGAACTTCACTGGCGTCTGCCGCAGCCGCCAGCCCAGCGCAAAGGTGCGGGTCTCTCTTCACCCACTTGTACGCCAACGCGGGGCTGTGCTGATGGTTCCGTCTCTGTGACACGGCGGTAAGACACACAGCCTGCCTCGCTTGGCCTGTCTCTCGATTTCCGTGGCAAGTCCTGGGAGCCTGCCTCGCTTTGCCTGTCTCTCGATTTCCGTGGCAAGTCCTGGGAGACACGTGCTGAGATGCTGGCTGGCGTCGCCCTGGGTCTCAAAGCCAGTTTGGGAAATCTGTGCCTCAGCGCTGCGTCTTCTCGTTCACAGTCTTCGCGTTCGTGTTCTTTCTCCGAAGCGTTTTAGTGGTCAGTAAACCTTTAGCATCCTTTGTCCGGCTTCTCCGGCATTCCTCAGCTTCCCCGGATGTGCTGTGTCTGCGATCTTGCTCATTCGTCTGGGGGTATTTTTGCAGCTGAATCTCACACGTAAGGGAGCTGAATGCAGCTCTCTCTCCCCGGCCCCCGCCTTGCTGCGCTGTCAGTAACTTCCCGGGGAATGGGGGCCCACGTGGTGCAGTGGACACGTCCTCCTTGCTCCCAGTCTGGAGGCAAAAGCCCCGTCTTCCCCCGTCCGGGCGTGACACCAGCCACTGGGCTTTTGTGCAATGCTTTATTAAGAACGGCTCCTTTTATTCGCAATTTATTATGTTAAGGATGTGCCCTTCGTTCCTAATTTTGAGAACTTCTGTTAGGATGGATTCTGAGTTGTGTCGCGTGCCTTCTATGTGGCTACTGAGATGACTTTTCTCTTCGTCTGTGATATGGCGAATCACACATATTTTCAGATGTCAAAATGCATTTGCAGTCTTAGAATTCCTGCCTGGTTACGAAGCCTTATTCTTTCTAATATACTGGATGCACTTGATGCGATTTTCCCGAGCTCTGTCCGTGCGTGCTCGGGAGCAGCGTGTCCCGTAGCTTTCCTTCGTTCTGGGTGTCTAGTTTTGTGTGAGGGTAGTGAGCCAGACAGCCCGCCCTCCCGCTCTGCTTCCGGGGCGGTTCACGCAGAATCGGCACTATTTCGTCCATAGATGTTTAGCAGAGCCCACCGGTGAACACATTGGGAGTTCCTCAACCACAGGTCCCGTCTCTAACAGAGCTAACACCACGGGGTTTACGCACTTGCCCTCCGATTTCTCCCTCTGCCGTGTCCGGTCTGTCGACAAGCTCATCAAAGAGCACTTCAGACTTTGATCTCACTTTTCTGGAAGTTCCCAGCACGCCCACCGGACTCCGTTTCTGGCTGTCACTGCTCTGAGTTTCTGCACACACTGACCTTTGCCACCGGCTGCTTTGCTGCGTGAATGATCGTGGTTCTTTACGTCCCGTCCGGCGGTTCCAGCTGCGGGTCAGTTTTGAGGACGGGTCTGGTTTTCCGTCTTAGTCATTCTGGCCTGCGTCGTTTAGTTTCCTGTAATGCTGTGTAGTGTGTGTGGAGGGGGCGTAGACATGGAGGCAGGTAAGAATTCCACCTAAATCTGGCCGCCCTCTCCCATCAGAGAGGTCTTCCATCCACTGGTTCACCCCCCAGACGGCCACATCAGCTGGCGCTGTGCCAGATCGAAGCCAGGAGCCTCACCCGGGGCTCCCACGTGGGTGCAGGGGCCATCGTCTGCTGTTTCCGGGTGCAGTAACCGGGAGCTGGATCAGAAGAGGAGCAGCTGGGACTCAAAGCCGGTGCCCATGTGGGATGCCGGCGTCACAGGCAGCAGCTCACCTGCGCGCCGCAGCGCCGACCTCCTGGCTCTGGGGTTCATGACGACACAGCTGCTTCCAGGGTTCGGGCCTTCAGACTGTCCCGGGGGCGCTGTGCCATGCTCCTGGGGTGCCAGAGAGCTTTTCAGAGCCCAGCTCTCGGCAGGTGCCCTGCGCACCTCACCCCCACTCCCGGGAGACTGACGGCGTTTCTTGCCGTCATCGGCTTGTGGAGACCCGGGCACTCCAGCTTCCTGGTCCAACCTCAGTCTTACAGGAGGCGCCAGGGCCCGGGCCCAGGGCAGCCCACATCTGCTCCCCATCTGGGAGGGTGCAGGACCCGGAGCTCCCGGCCCCAAAGCGGCATCGGCCCTCTTCCTTCCCGCGCGTCAGGACTGCGCCGTTTCCCACGGCCTCCCTCTCCCAGCCTCGGCCTCGCTCTCCCCACGATGGAGCCACAGTGGCCGCGCTCTTCTGCTAGATTCGTGCCGGGGGCTGTGGCCAGATGGTCCCGAGACTCCCGCAGCAGTGGGCTTCTGGGGCCGGAGTCGGGGGCTTCAGCTTGCACAGCGCCCAGAGGCCTCGGGTCCTGCACTATGCAAGGGAGAACTCAGGAGCCAGGAGGGCCTGTGGTGTGTGACACCGCCCAGGGATTCCCTCAGGTCCCACCTGCCCCATCCTTTGTCCCGTGTGGCGAGTGGGTGGACGCCCGTCTGCGGGACTCTAAGCCGGCGCCTGAGCCCACACCAGCGTCACCGCTCTGCCATGCTGGGTGGTGGCCGGGCCTCCCACTCCTTCTCCAGCACAGGCGACGCAGCTCTGTCCCCTGTGGGCTGCAGCCCCCCCCCCGCTCTGTCCCCTGGGGGCTGTAGCCCCCCCACCCCCGCTCTGTCCCCTATGGGCTGCAGCTCCCCCCCCCACACTGCTCTGTTCCCTGTGGGCTACAGCTCCCCCCCCCGCACTGCTCTGTCCCCTGTGGGCTGCAGCTCCCCCCCCTGCTCTGTTCCCTGTGGGCTGCAGCTCCCCCCCCGCTCTGTCCCCTGTGGGCTGCAGCTCCCCCCCCTGCTCTGTTCCCTGTGGGCTGCAGCTCCCCCCCCGCTCTGTCCCCTGTGGGCTGCAGCCCCCCCCCCGGCTGCCTTGCTCTCTGGGGGGCTTAGAGCCCTTATGGCTTTGGGGATTTCAGTTTCTCGCCGTTAGCAACGCTCTCCTGTGGATTCCACACCCTAAGTAGAAGTGAACCCCAAAACATTTGTCATGGCAGCTGGCTGACTGTTTGCTTTTTGCAAATATCCGATTCACACATCTCTTCCTGAAGGATTGAAACAAAGCCATCAGCCATCACATGAGAACCGCAGACTGAGGAGCAGATGTGTCACCTCACAGCGGGTCTTCCTGAGTTCACGGCTCCCAGCACAGCGCCGACTGCACGCACAGCCACACGCAGCCGAGGGTCACACACCACGTCCCCATCTGCTCACCACCCCAGCATGGCACTGACTCTGCACGCACAGCCTAGGGCCCAGGTCACACACCACGTCCCCACCTGTTCACCACCCCCAGTGCAGCCCTGACTGTGCACACCCACACGCAGCCGAGGGTCACACACCACGGTCCCATCTGTTCACCACCCCAGCACAGTGCTGACCCTGCACGCACAGCCACACGCAGCCGAGGGTCACACACCACGTCCCCATCTGCTCACCACCCCAGCATGGCACTGACTCCACACGCACAGCCTAGGGCCCAGGTCACACACCACGTCCCCACCTGTTCACCACCCCCAGTGCAGTGCTGACCCTGCACGCACAGTCACACGCAGCCGAGGGTCACATACCACGTTCCCACCTGTTTACCACCCCAGCACAGCACCGACTCCACACGCACAGCCACGCACAGTCACACGTGGCCGAGGGTCACACACCACGTCCCTACCTGTTCACCACCCCCAGTGCAGCCCTGACTGTGCACACCCAGCCACACGCAGCCGAGGGTCACACCACGTCCCCACCTGTTCACCACCCCCAGCACAGTGCTGACCCTGCACGCACAGTCACACGCGGCCGAGGGTCACACCATGTCCCCACGTGGTGCGCAGGGAACGCCTCGGCCGCGGGCTGGGCAGCTGGATCTCTAAAAGCCTGTGTGGTGGCCGGCAGCTGGCGAGGGCTCGGTGCTAAAATTAACGGCTGGCGATCGATGTCCCGGCCCACAGAGGTGCGATTCGGCTCCCGCTGGTTGCTTTCAAGGAAGTGAGCAGAACGGGGAGGACAGCTAGCTCCTGACTTACAGAGAGGCTACCTTTGACCTCCTGCCGCGAGGGCTGGGGGAGGGAGAACGACGTCACGCTGTCTGTGCCGATGGCTTCTGGGAGAAGCTTTTGTTTTTGGGTGGCATACTGGAATATTATTCTAAGATTTATTTATTTATTTGAAAGTCAGAGTTACAGAGAAGGAGAGGCAAAGAGAGAGAGAGAGAGAGAGAAAGTCTTCCATCTGCTGGTTCACTTTCTAAATGGCAACAATGGCCAGAGTTGGGTCAGGACAAAGCCAGGAGCCAGGAGCCAGGAGCTTCCTCCAGGTCTCCCACGTGGGTGCAGGGGCCCAAGCACTTGGCCCATCTTCTACTGTTTCCCAGGCCATTAGCAGGGAGCTGGATCAGAAGTGGAGCAGCTGGGACTTGAGCCGGCACCCATATGGGATGCCCGCACTGCAGACAGAGGCTTAACCTACTACTCCACGGTGCCAGCCCCTCACTTGACAACTTATAAGAAAGAAAAAGCCACAGTGAAGCGGCTAAATCTGCCCCGTACCTGATGCCGTCACACTTTGTGTTTCTAAATGGGAAACACAAATGACTTCTTTAACTTTGGGGGCTTCTAGGACAGCCCACCAGTTTAAAAATAGTTGCCATCCCCAACCAACCACCCGGGGCCGAGGGCTCTGAGAGCCAGAGGTGCAGGCAGCCGCGGGGGCTCAAGCGCCCACACCCCGACTTCAGCCCCGTGAAGCCGGCTGAGCACGCCTGCTCTCTCAGCCTGGAAGATGTCAGAGTCGCGCTGCTTTCTTAGAATCAAAAAGAACAAAAGTTTACCTCTCCAATAAGTAACACGTTCAACTGTCAAATAAAACCAGTATTGTCTGTACAGAGAGCAAAATACCCACGCTCCTGGAAGAGACGTCGCAGTGCCGAGAACTGCCCGCGCCCGCAGGGCTCTGCCCCATCAGCCGCCATGGATGCCGGGGGCCAGAGGCTCTGCGCCCCGGGAAGCCTGCTGGGAGTGGGGTCTCGGCCCCCCGAGCTCCTGGGCCAGGGTCTGCAGTCTCACCCACATCTCCAGGTGGAGAGGGCGGCCAGAGGCGCCTGTGCCCCTGGCTTCCTCTCCTCCTCTCCCCCGGGGAAGCGGCCAGGCAGTGCAGCCAGAGCCCCCTGCACCCCGACGCCGGCTCCAGAGCGGGGCAAGGGTGGTTTGGGAACGGTTTCCCGAGGAGCATCACAGCCCTCCAGGGAAACAAAGGTCTGCCCTTCACACCTCCCCTCGCTTCTTCTGCGGCGCTCAGACAGCTGCAACTCTGAGAGCGTTAGGATTTCCCCGGAAACAATGCTTTGGAGAGGATCCTGCGTCTCCCCGTCCCCCACCCGGCACCCAGCAGGGGCGCTGTGCAGTCAGCTGAGGACACTGGACAAGGGACCCTGTGACGGGTCCCCTGTTGCTGGGCACAAGGCGGGAGGTTCTCAGGGCACTGCCATGGGACACACGCTTTATCCTCCCAACACCACGGCTGCCCTCTAATGGGTCAGCATGGTGGGGGAGGCTGAGCAGGCAGAGGACGGAGTCTATAAAACCCACCCTCCAAGCGTTCTCTTGTCCACACTGGTCACCGCGACCCCAGCTTGGAGATCAGAAGCCCCAGGCCACCCCAGCCCACCCGGGGATGCATTTGAGACATTCCATCCCTCAAGAGAGAGACTAAGAGGCCGCCCCCAGCAGCGTCGGCACATGCATGTGGAATTGGCAGTTACGGATCTGAAAAGCAGGCACCAGGTGCCACTTCCGTGCCTTGAGCCCGGCCCAGAGCAGATGCTCAGCCACTGTCCACAGAGCCTCCCCCGAGGGACCTGGCGCTCCGACCGCTGGCTTCCTGTGCACCCAGGGGACACCGGATGGCTCCGTGCCCTGCACACAGGTGGAAGAAGGTAGGTGTGGAGGCCACGGGAACCTGAGCACCGCGGGGGGCCCAGCCCGTTACTCTGTGTGCACTTGGCACCGAGGGATGTTTTGGTGCCACAGCCCAGAAAAATACGTTTTAATGATTCCCTGGAGATCCGTGTGACTCACGCGCGTTGCAAAGGCTGCCCCCGCCCCCGCCCCCAGCTGCACGCCCGTCGCACGTCGGGAGGGTGCTGCGGCTTTGTTTTCCTTCTTGCTGCTTAGAGATCTGCCCTCACCGACGCCCTGCGTCTCACTGGGATGTGGAGGGGAAGCCTCCCCGTCCAGAAGTGTTCGGGTGACCCATCCGGATGAATGAAGTGTGGGGGCTCCTAGAATTCCTACCGCTTAGTAGCAGGAGGGGACGTCGAGGTGCTCCTGGAAAATCCACCTTATCTGAATTCCAACTTGCCACGAACGTTTCGAAGCCCTTGCATAAATCCCACCTCTGGGGGCCGGCGCTCCCTGCCAGCGAGCCTGGGAAAGCAGCGGAAGATGGCCCGAGTGCTTGGGCCCCTGCACACACCTGGGAGACCTGGAAGAAGCTCCTGGCATCGGCCTGACCCAGCCCGGGGCCTTGTGGCTATTTGGGGAGTGCACCGGCGGATGGAAGCTCTCTCCCTCTCTAACTCTGCCTTTCTAATAAACAGTAAGCGGGGGGCTGAGCTGCTGGGCCCTGGGGTCCCCCTCACAAGCTCTGGTGGAGTCGGGGTCACACCGCCTGCAGCTGGGCCCTCCCTGGGAGCCCGGGACACTGAAGGCTGACAGCAGGGCCTGGGCGGCCACCCACGGTGCCTGCACCGTGCTTTAAGGAGGGGCTGAGCCACTGTGTGACAGGAGCTCCGGTTCTTTCCCAGAAAGCCACGCCCCCGGGTTGGTGCCCCGGGGCGAGCAGGGATTCCCCGAAGGACGTGCACCAGGGAAAAAGCCTGCATTTGGGATTTCCTCATCCGCTGGTTCTCTGCTGCCCTCATTTTAAGATTTGTTTATTTATTTGAAAGACAGAGTTACAGAGAGGCAGAGAGAGAGAGAGGTCTCCCATCTGCTGGTTCACTCCCCAGATGGCTGCAATGGCCAGAGCTGTGCCAATCTGAAGCCAGGAGCAGGAGCTTCTTCCAGGTCTCCCACGTGGGTGCAGGGGCCCAAGGACCTGGGCCATCCTCTACTGCTTTCCCAGGGCACAGCAGAGAGCTGGGTCGGAAGAGAAGCAGCTGGGACTCTATCTGGCATCCATATGGGATGCCGGCACTGCAGCCGGCGGCTTTACCTGCCACAGCGCTGACCTCATGACGTCATCTCCATCCAAAAACCAGAGGGAGGGTCACAGCCATGCCCCAGGCCCCAGTGTGCCCTCAGGGCGGAGCCCTGTCTGTCCGTTGTGTTTCCCATGCAGGCAGCAGGACGGGGCCCCCACACGGGAGCTGCATCCGCCCCAGACCAGACCTCAGGGCCCCCTCCCACCTGCGGCGTTGTGGCGCTTGGCTTTGCGTTCAGCAGACGTTGCAGCACAGAGCAAGGTTCTTGGCTGAGGGCATGAGCGTCACTTCCCTGCAGAATGTGGGGTTTTATAAAAACCACGGCACAGCCGCCCACTCAGGCCCTCTGCTGGGGCGCACGCCAGCCCCCGGCCCCAAGGAGACCTGCAGAGCGAGGCTGGCTCTGGACTGGGGGCTCTGGGATCTGGGCTCACGTCCCCGGCTGGTGTCTGCTGCCTGATCCTCTCCTTTCAGAGAGGAGCTGGGGGGCGGGGTGAGGCGCTGGCTTGGTTACAGAGGCAGAAAAACGCGGGTTTGGGGAGTGTTAAGTGCAGTGGGCCGTGATGGGCGACAGACACGTGAGACGGAGGCGTCCCAGGGCTCAGAGCCGGCTCCTCGTTCGTGAATCCTGGCGAGTCATTGCCGCTTGCCCATCAAATGGTGCCGCGACACAGCGTGCGTGTTAGCCTGCATTGCTGCCCCAGTGAGCGCTGCTGCCTCGGGAAGCCGGGGTCCGGGTTCCCTCCCCAGAGTGCGCTTACACACAGAGGGGTGCCCACGGCTCTGTCCACACGGTGTGTGCACACACCACCCCCGAGCCAGGCATCGTGTCTGCCAGGGAGCAGCAGTGAGACACAGACGCGCAGAGGAGTAGGCACTGCCTGGCAGCTTACGTAACACCCGCCTTTGGAGACGTGAGCGGGCTCTAGAAGACAGACGCACGCAAGGCGGCGCGCGGGGCTGGGGGGCGGTTTGGTGAACTCTGTGAAGCTGCGATTGCGCGGCTCCTAATTCCTCCATTAATTCCTAAGCTGCATGAGTCATCCTGCCTCACGCCTGTCAGACGTTCGAGATGTTTTTGCTTTGCTTCCTTAAGGGGAGCAGAGAGGCTCCGTGCCGATCCTGGGGGGGGGGGGGGGGCTGCTCTGTGGGAGACTGTGGGCGCTGGCGCCCAGGCCGCGGGCCGAGGGCCGAGGACCCCGGTGGGCTGGCTCCCTGCCGCAAGCCCTCCCTGGGCTTCGGGGGGCCCCTCCTCGACCAGAGCTCCCTCCCTGAGCACAGAAGTCGAGGGGTCGGGCACTCAGAGAGGGGTCATGGCAGGGATGACGCTGGCAGGATGAGCTGCCCGAGAGGAGGCCGCACGCCCAGGCTGGCATGTGAGTCCCCGTCACCCTCCCCTGGAGAATGAAGGCTGAGAGCGCCATGCCCTCTCCCCCCCCCCCAGAACTTCCTGCTGTGCTGTGAAGACGAGGGCGGCACTCGCGGAAGGGGTCCAGCCAGCGGCCCCGGGGAAAGGAGGCGGAAGCAGGCTGGGCCTCGCCAGTTTCTCTGGGCCTCATCTTCTAAGGCAGCCTACGTAGGAAGATGGTCTTTCTTCTAAAAACACCCAGAACCCCAACACGGGAGCCCTTGGAAAACGCTACGTATGCTTTTCCGTGCAGTGAAAATGCACCTAAAAATCATCAACGTGTCCCGGAACACAGAGGAGCACGCAGACCAGGGGTCGGGTGGAGAGGAGGCTCATCTGCACCTCCAGTGGGCGGGGCAGGTTGGGCCGCCCCCTGGCACAGGGTCTGCTAACACCACCTGTCCATCACAACTCAGGTCAACGCCCCCAGCCTACCCGCCCAGCCCAGCACCTCAGCAGAGCCCTGCCTGGCTGGCCGAGCGAGGACCGCTCTCCCCATCACAGCACCGCCCAGACCCCCAGGTGTGGTTGGGGGTCTGCCCAGCCCCCTCTGCGCCATTGGTCAGGTCGCTCGGTGAACCCTGGGGGGAGGCCGCATGGCGGCCATGCAGGGCTTACCCCAGGCCAAGCGGCACACATGATACGTGATTTCCACCCTGAACCCGAGCTCTCTGGGGCATCGCACCCCCCAGCTCTCCACTTGGCCAAACAGACGTGAGAAGAGGCCGTCCACTCACGCGATCGCCCTTCCAGGCTGTGGTCTGGCCCCAGCGACGTCCTCCACAGCAGCACTCCCTGGGCGCCTGCCAGGGCCCCCGCTGCACGGCTCGGAACACGAAGGAAGCTTCCAGGGTGTGGGGTGAGGTCAGCCTGGGCCCCGCCTGCGGGCTAGGGTTAGGGCGCCTGTGCGGGGGGGGGGGCTTTCCGTCAGCAGCGGTGAGAAGGCCCGGGTAGCGCTGACCCGCGGCTCAGAGGCCGACCGCCCGTCTCAGGCCCAGTGGTCACACTAGCCCCGCTCCAGAACTTCTCAGAGGCCGGACAGAGCCAGACGGGAGGTGCACTTGCAGGAGGGTCACCGCTGGGGTGCTTGTGCCTGAGATACCCCAGACGTGTGCCTGAGATAGCCCAGACGTGTGCCTGAGATAGCCCAGACGTGTGCCAGACTTCAACAAAGGGTGAGGAGGGCGGGTATGGCCAGGCATCACACATCAGAGCCCTGGTCCATGTCCCGGCTCCTGGCTAACATGCCTGGGAAGGCAGCAGAAGATGGCCCGAGGGCTTGGGCCCCTGCCACCCACGTCAGAGACCAGGATGGATGTCCTGGCTCCTGGCTTTGGCCTGGGCCAGAACTGGCCACGACGGCCATTTGGGGAGCGAACCAGTGGATGGAAGCTTCCGTCTCTCCCTCTGTCTCTCTCTGTGTCACTCTGCTTTTCTAATAAGTAAACCTTTCAAAGCGTGAGACGCACTCCCCAGGAAAGCCGAGGGAGCGGCTGATCACGGCACGCCGTCCTGGCCGCGTCCCCGCCTCCTTGAGCGTGGCCCACGGGGTATCAGTCAGTGTCCTTGACTGAACGGACGAGAAAACAACCACCAGTTTGAGTGATTTCTTTCCTCCAGAGAAAGATAACCTTCCATCATCCTCCCCATCACACGGCAAAAAGCGGGACCCAGCACACAGCTCGGCGGCCGCTGACGGCCTGTGACCCGGCCACCGCTCCTTCCGGCTCAGAGCCCTCGCAACCTCCCCTCGGAAGGCAGAGGACACGTGAAGGAAAAGATTCCCGCAACAGACACGCGACAGCTGCACGGAGAACCTGACCGCCATCCTCCGCGGCTGTGCTGAAAGCCGCGCCGGCCTCCGGCATCGCCCGCCCGCCCGTCCGTCCGGCGCATCAGGAGAGAAAACGGCTTTCCCAGGATGCTCCTCGTTACCCCACAGACACCACGCACGCATCCAAGTACCCGTATCGCGGCGCTGCAAGTACCCCCGCGCTATGCCCGCTGGCTTCTTCCCTTCGTTAAGAACCAAAGATCTGTTGATTCCCGTCACGCAGACAAGGCGCCGTCAGGATCGGAGAGCTCCCTGCCCCTCCGTCCGCCCTCCTGAACAACGCGGGGAGCTCAGCTGTGTCTACTGCTCCCCTGTGATTCTTCCCCACCCAGAGTCCCATCAGAAACGCCAGGGAGGGAGCCCGAGGCCAGGAGAGCCCAGGACGCCAGCCCTGGCGACGAGCCGGAAGGTGAGCTTGCCGTGAGCTGCTGGAGCACCCGTGGGCCTCTGAATGCTCGCGTGGACCCCCAGCCCCCAGGGGAACGGCGGGAGGAGCCGGGTCCCCGGGGAATGGCTGTGCCCCCAGAGGCTGCCTCGCCCCTTCCGCCCCCGGAGGACACAGCAAGGGACGCACCAGCGCCTGGTCTACCAGCGCCTGCATCTGGACTCCAGCCTCCAAGAGCGTGAGAAGCACACCCGTTGTTTATGAGCCTCCTGCTCGGGGTTTTGTCACCGGAGCCCAGACTGCGGCACTGCAGCGCACAATCCCGGCGCCCGCCCGGCTCCTGCCCGGCAGAGCGAGCAGTTCTGCTGCACCTGTGCTGGCTTTGTGCCCCTCGTCTGCCCCCTGAAGCCAGCAGCCAAATCGCACGCTAATCTGCCTTCGAGAGGCACATCACGGGCTCCCTGGGAACAGCGCTCCCACAGAAGCCCGGCAGCACTGCAGGCAGCGCCACGGCGTGGCTGGCTCTCGTGGACGCCTCGAGCCTTCCTCCTCTGCCCCGCTACTCTGCACACAAAAACCCAGCCCTCGTCTGTTCAGGAAACTCGCTGGCTCACATGCTGCCCACGCTCTGACCCGTGTGGACCCGGCCAGGGCAGAGCTCTGGCTGCAGGGCCCCGGCAGGGACGCAGAAGGTCAGGGCGAAGCTGGGGCTGTGCTCCAGCTGCCATCACCAGAATGCCGGAACCCAAAGGCAGCCAGCACCAGCCGCTCTTCCTCCCTTAGCCAGTAATGGCACCGCTGGAGTCGGGGCCCGCGCGCGCCCCGCGTGCAGGGAGGGGGCTCCTCACAGAGCCCAGAACGGCCTTGGACGAGGCCTTCCCAGCCGGTCACAGCTGCCAGCCTCATGAGTCTCACCTGTGGTCGCCTTGGAGGGCCAGACCACGTGACTTCTCAGCCCCACATGGCCCACGGGCCAGGCGACCCACACCCCTCACTGTGTATTTCCTAAGCTGTTCCCCCTGCGGGAAATTTTTGACTCGCCCACCCTCTCCAGCACCAGCCCCCCCCCCCCCAGCTAACGAGGTCCCCATAGTTACTTCTTCCACGCTGTCCTCCGTGGCAGGCTCTGGGTCCAGCTCCAGGTCCTCCTCCGTGGTCTGACAAGAGAAACACACGTAACACAGTTAGCACCGCCGGGGGGGGGGGTCCACGGCCCCCCGAGAGGCATCAGCACCCAGAACACTAAGTGCACACTCAGGGCAGGTCGGGGGCGGGGGCGGGGGCGGGGCCCGCCCTCTGGCCCCAGCACCGGAGTGGACTCGGAACCACAGGCCGCCGGAGCAGGTGTGGCACAGCGGTTCTGTCGGCGCAGGGGATGCCCACGTCCCACACCAGAGCGCCGGCCTCGCGGCCCGGCTCCTTTGCTTCCAATCCCAGCATCCTGAGAGGCGGCGATGGCTCCCGTCGCTGGGTCCCTGCCACCCTCGTGGGAGACCTGGACCGAGTTCCCAGTTCCCGGCTTCGGCCTGGCTCAGCCCTGGCTGTTGTGGGCATCTGGGGATTGAACCAGCAGACGGGGGATCTCTCTGCGTCTTCCTGTCTGTATCCCTACCTTTCAAATAACGAGAAGACAGATAGATAGATAGATAGATAGCTCAACCCCCTGGTAACCTATCTTCTTAAAGAGGCCCCAAACAAGGGAGTTTCGCATCCAAAGTTACAAGCTGCCGGGTCAGCGATGCGTGCAGAGGGCTGCCCGCGGGTGCAGAGGGCAGCGAGGTGACCTGATGCAGCGGGGACGTGGGTTTCTGGGACGCCCAAAGCCTGCCATGGTCAGGACAGGAACGGGGGACAGTGAGGGCCCTCGTGGCCACTGCTGAGCCTCAGCTCAGTGGAGAAGGAATTACCTCAGCGCGGCCACGGCCTGGCCCTGAGGACACACAGCCGTGCTCCCGCAGACGGGGTCCAGGGCTCCGTCTGCCACCTAAGGCCCGCCGGCACCTACGCCCAGGCCTGTGGAGAGAACACGGCGAGACGCCGGCGGCACACGCTCCGCCATGCACGCTCAGAGCCGGCGGCCGCTGCCAGTGCTACGCCCAGCTCCACCTTCTCGCGGCCGCCGTGACCAACCGGGCACTGGTGTTGGAGTGGCTCGGCGTAGGAAACAGGGCTTCTCCCTTCTCCAACGCCTGATGACATCACAGGAAGAACAATCATGGGTTCTCCTCCAAAAGGACGCAGAGGAGCCGGGTCAGCAGGGCCCGCAGGCGGCTCCCCCACGGCCCCCCCCCCCCGGCTGGAGCAGCCCTGCTGGGGTGGGGGATCCAGCTAGAGCGTAGCTCGCACACACCACCCAACGCGATTCACATCCCAGCCTCCAGGCCCCATTTCTGCTTCAGCCTGCTCCCCCTCTCCGTGGGGCGATCCCAGAGCAACTCAGAACCCCGCCACTCCCGGCCCCGTGGCCGCCGCCGGGACGCCTCTTCTGGGAGCGCACCTGCCCTCCGGCCCGGCACCCCCAGACACTCGGTGAGCGGGTCCCCCAGATCACAGGCCCGGCACCCCCAGACACTCGGTGAGCGGGTCCCCCAGATCACAGGCCCGGCACCCCCAGACACTCGGTGAGCGGGTCCCCCAGATCACAGGTGCACGAGAGGTCAGAGGGCAAAGTGGGAAGAGGGCATGAGAGCGAAACCAGAGCCCAGGGAGCCAACTCCCCCCTGGAAGCCCCTGTGGTGTTAAATGAAAACAAATGACTACAAGCCCCAAAACCTCAGAGCAGGTGAGAACTGCGTGCGTGCTCTTTAACGGGTTTCTGTGACATTTAGTTTGTTTTCAGAGGCCAAGTGGACCCCGCGGGCTGCCTGCTTCCTTGTTTGTTTGTATGCAAGGTGGAGATAGGGAGGGGGAGACAGACTCTTCCATCCGCTGGTTCACTCCCCAAATGGCTGCCACAGCCGTGTCTGGGCGAGGCTGACGCCAGGAGCCCCATCCGGGTCTCCCACGCGGGTGCAGGGGCCCAAGCATGTGGGCATCCTCTGCTGCTTCCCCAGGCCACAGCAGGAGCTGGACGGGAAGTGGAGCAGCCGGGACTGCCCCTGCTGCTCCGTATGGCTGCTGGGGTCCTAGCGGTGGCTTCCTCTGCTGGGCCACGATGCTGGCTTCTTTAAAAGGCTTTTATTTACTTTTATTTACTTGAAAGGCAGAGAGACAGAGATAGGCACAGAGCAGTGTCCCACCTGCTGGTTCTTTCCCTAAGCGCCCACAGCAGCCAGGAGACAGGAACGCAGCCTGGACCTCCCACAGGGGTGACAGGCCCCAAGCACTGTGTTGGGAGGGAGCCAGGATCGAAGCAGAGCTGGGACTTGAACCCAGGCGTGCGTCCATCTCAAGAGGCGTCTTAGCTGCCGTGCCGAACGCCTGCCCTGGTATTGGAGTCCACTGTCGGCTCTGAGTTCCAGAACACAGGGCTCACATCTTTGTGCACCCCTGACTGGGGCCGGGGGGTGGGGGACACGGCCCTGCCTACTCTACCACAGGCCCTTTGCACCTACAGTGCTTGCAGGGTCACGACTTGTCTTCAGAGCAGCCTGGACGCGTGTGTTGCCAGCCGCCGGCAGCTGGTTTCAGAGGCCCTTCAAGCACAAGCTGTCCCTGCGCGTGCAGCTGTGTCACGGCGGCCACGGGAGGCCCGCGTCCCAGCAGGGCCGGCGCTCGGCTGCTGAATGAGCCCTCCCTGCCTGGGCAGGACGCACAGCGCGGCTGGGATGTTTAGAGAGCCGCCAGTGAGGAAAACGGGCTTCCAGCTTCACTGCTCGCGCGTCCATTCATTCAACAACTCTCTCCTAGGAGAGAAAGCAGCCTTGCACTGGCAACCCCTGGCACCAGAGGGCTCTGTCCAGCACCAGGGACAGCTCACGGCACCCGGCAGCCTCCTGTCGCCTACCCGACCTGGGCTGCCGGCCAGAGGCAGCGGGGACCAGTGCGTTCTGAGACGGCGGCCGCACACCCGGGCCAGGCTCGCCGGTGGCTTCTGACCTGACGCATGCCAGCACCGCTCAGTTTGCCTGGCTGCCCAGGAAAGTGTTAGCCATAAAATCAGAAGGAATGTCCTGGTAACACAGAATCGCTGGCTCCCTGGGAAGCTGTTCCGTGCGTGCCTCGAGGCGCACACGGCGTATCCGTATAAACAGAATTCAACCTTGCCAGGAACGAGTTGGCAGACGTGGCGCTGAGTGGGGGGATGCGGCTCGGGTGAAGGCTTGGATGTGATGAAGGTTTAGTAAGTTCTTAAAATCAGTCACCACACAACACGAGCCGTGATAAAGAACACGGTGCATCTAATGATGCCGGTGTCCACCGTGGGGGACTCTCTCCCAGGAAACATGGGTGCTGGCCGTGTGGAATTCAGACGGAGCAAACCAAACTCCGGGAGCAGAGCCATCTCCCCAGGGAGGTGCGACGGCCGAGGCACCCCAGCCCGCCCTGGGGCTGGGCAAGGACACGGCTGTTGCCTCACCTCGTCCCTCTCTCTCTCTCTCTCTCTCTCTCTCTCGTCACCCCGAGCTCTCCTCCCAATCTGCCCCTGTGTGCCCTCGGCTCCCTGCCGAGAGCCACCACCATCTGCTCTGCCCCGTCCTGCACTGCAGCAGGCCGGGTCCTGCCGGGAGCCACTTGTTGAGGGTGCACACGGACACTCGCCCTCCGTCTCTCTCTCTGTCTCTCTCTCACACACACACACGCACGCGCACACACACACACACACACACACTCCAGGGTGCAGCCTGAAGTTCCCTGAGGGCAGCAACTGTCGTCTCTCCCTGCCCATGTCGCTGCGCCCACCCTGACCTGCCAGCACAGCCACCCAGGTCCCCGCCACACGCAGGCCGCTCGGTCCACCTGCCACGCAGAGGGCTTGGAGACCGCGGAAAAGTGCATCCTCTCCTCCCCACACTCACCTCCGTCTCCATGGGCTCCACCTCTATCTTCTTCCATAGCTCCAGCAACTGTGCAATCGGCATTTTTTAAAACTTTCCTTCCCTCCGATGGAGCGATGACAGCAGGAAACCAGAGCAGCAGGGGCAGCACAGGGTCCCGGCAGGGCGGCAGGAGCCGGGCTCAGCGAGGGCCAGGCGCCACGCTGAGGGGCTCCCGGTGGGCAGGACCCCGGGGGCTTCCGGATGGCCCCTGGCGGAGATCCCGGGCCGCGGCGGCGGCGGCTCAGCACAGCGGCTGGGCTCCGGCTCTGGCTGGGCGGGGAAGGCAGAGCAGCCGCTGCAGCTCCTGGGAGCTCCCAGCCGTACTGCGACTCTGGGGAGCGCGAGCGCGCGGCCTGGAATCCGGAGTCTCTCCCCAGCCCCCGCCCGCCCCTGCCACGCTCTCTCCTCCCCCTCACTATTTTACCTTAATTGGCTCTAAACGAGGGGTGAAAGTTGAGTCTGAGGATGCTGCTGCCATAGAAACCCCATAGCAACCAAGGACTGGGAAGGGGGGAGCCAGCCGGGGCTGCAGGTTCAGCCCCTTCCCCCGCCCCCTCCCGACTCCCCACCCCTGGAGAGGGGACACAGAGACAGCTGGACGCAGCAGAGCCGCCTTCTCCGCGCTAATATCTGACACCCCCACCCCCCCGTGCAGTGGAGCTGCTGCTGACCAAGGAGCGAAGCAGCTGCCCGCCCAGACCCAGGCACTGGAGGACGCCCGGGAGAAGAGGCCGATACTGCCCCTGCCCAGTGGGACCCCGGGGGCCAGGAGGCCCGGGACCGGCAGCCGTGCAGCCCCACGGCACAGGGGAAGCACTGGTCGGAAGCACACCTCCCTACTCCGCATCCCATTCCCCAGGGGCCCGAGCCACAGCCAGGGCAGTCCTGGACGGCCTGATGGGAGCAAGCAAGGGGGAGGGGGCCTTGCCCTCTCTCGCTGTCAGGAGGGGGCTGGGAGGAGAGGGCCCCTGCCCTCCCTCCGACTCCACTTCTGTCCGGGGATAAGCCGTGTGCAGGTGGACACAGGCTCATGCCCGTGCTGACCCCGGAGCGCCCGGGGCCCTCTGGGGAAGCCGCCTGGCGTCTCGCACAGTCTAATGTTGCGCTTTTCCATAGCCAAAAACATAGGAAAACACAGAAGATGGCTGCTTCCAAAAGTCACTATTTCCCATCTTTGTAAAGTCACTGAAAATCCAGCTCATCAGCAAAGAGAAGCCCAGCTTAGCCCAGACACGTCACATGTCATACGTCACACGTCACACGTCACACGTCACAGCAGAAAGGGGGACGGGAGGCTGACGGAGGGCTTTGCTCCGTGCCACCTCGGGTGTCAGCTGGTTCTTCCACACAACAAGGCCACAAAGGACAAAGATGAATTCCACCTAGAATTCAAATGACAGGGGCCAGCGTTGTGGGTTAACGCTGCCTGGAGTGCCGCCATCCCGTAGGGACACAGGTTCATGTCCCGGCTGCCCCTCGTCCGATCCAGCTCTCTGCTGTGGCCTGGGAAAGCAGTGGAAGTTGGGCCAAGTGCTTGGGCCCCTGCACCCATGTCAGGGACCCAGAGGAAGCTCCTGGCTTTGGATTGCGACCAACTGGGGAGAGAACCAGCGGATGGAAGACCCCACCCCCCTGCCTCTGCCTCTCTCTGACTCTCAAATAAATAAAATCTGAAAAAGAAAAGAAAAAGAATAAAAATGAGAGCAGTGTTGTTCGTCTTCAGGGTGGACGTGCCCTGAGTGGGGGGTGTGGGGGAGGGGCCCCCAGCATGGTCCCCATTATGAGGGAGTCGGGGGCACAGGGTGGGCAGGGGGAGCTGTGGTCAGCGGCAGGCAAAGCGAGACGGCCTCCCGCGAGGAAGCCACAGAAACTGCTCCTCAGAGACCGCGCTGCGGAGTCAGGAACGCGCAGCCTGTCGGGAGATGTGGAAGGAGAGGAGACACCCCCGACTACCGACAGACCTCCCGTTCCAGAACATTCCACAGGAGTGCCGAGAAGGGGAGACCATAAATACGGGTCCTTCCTCCCAAGGACAAACATGGAGAACACAGCTTTGCAGGGGCCTCTGGGCCTGGCCTGGCTGCACCCGCAGAGCCGCAAGGACCCCCAGTCTGGGAGGCCCTGGGGTAGAAGATTTACCAGGGTCAACCATCCGCAAGCACAGAGGCGCCGGCCTGGCGGGGCACGGCAGGAGGGGCTGTGAATATGGCTCAGGCTCCCGGCTCCTTTTAAGCTCCGCCAGTGTGGCAGGAGGGAACGGAGCCAGCGGCACCCAGCCCCGGTGCAGGAGAAGGGGAGCAGCCTCCAGAGGGAGACGAGGCTGTGCAAGGCCAGGGCTCTGGGTCTCACCGCGCTCTGCGGGGCTTTGCGTCAAGACTGGAAGCCACGGCAGCTTTTCAAAGGCAGGCAGCCACCAGAGTGCCATCTTCCCGCCTGGCTGCCCGAGGCCTGGCCTCTCCTGGGCGCCGACTGCAGCGGGCGAGCGGCCTGGACACAGCACTCTGGGGAGACAGCTTGCAAAGAGAAAGATCCGTGCAGGAGCAGCTGGGCCCCGGCTCGTGACGCCTGCTTTTTTTAGAAAAGACGAGCAATGCAGAAAAGAAGGAGCGATTTTCTCGGAAAGAAACGATGACTCTCTCTTTACCTAAGAGGGCAAAGATGTAAATAACAGGCCCAAGAGAGCCGGCGCTGTGGTGTGGCAGGTAAGGCTGTCGCCTGCAGCGCCGGCATTCCATATGGGCGCCGGTTCCAGTCCCGGCTGCTCCACTTCCAATCCAGCTCTCTGCTGTGGCCTGGGAGAGCAGTGGAAGATGACCCAAGTGCTTGGTCCCCTGCACCCACGTGGGAGACCCAGGAGAAGCCCCTGGCTCCTGGCTTCGGATCGGCACAGCTTCAGTCATTGCGGCCAATGGGGAGTGAACCAGCGGATAGAAGACCTCTCTCTCTCTCTCGCTCTCTCTCTCTCTCTCTCTGCTTCTGCCTCTGCCTCTCTGTCTTTCAAATAAATAAACAAATCTTTATAAATAAATAAATATAAGTCCTAAGAAGTCAGGCACGCCGGGGTGCGAACGTCCACTGAATGCCAAGAAAATCAAACAGAAAGAAAGTGGGGCTCTGATGAACCACACCCCGGGGGCAGCAGACGTGGGAGGGGCCGCAAGAGCCCCAGGTGCAGCAGCAGGGGCCATGGATGGAGGGGTTGGCCCCAGAGTCACGGCAGCCGGGCCCCAGGCGAGGTGACCGCCCTGGCCACCTCCCAGAGCGGCTCCCCTACAACCAGTGGGGGGTCCTCTCCCGCACTCGGCTTCGCCATAGGCCGGGGGGGGGGAGGGGCAGGAGCCTGAGGCTGCACCCCAGGGGTCCAGCGCTCGAGGCATCGAGACACACTGGCCTCCACCAGGGACACTCCCAAGGAACCTGGCACTCTATTCCGGGTGGTTCCGCTTCCCGAGGTGAGCTGGAGCAGAGGGTCACTCTGGGGCAGCAGCCGCCTGCCCAGCGATGGCCCCTCTCCAGGGAGCCCAAAGCCAAATTCACTTTGGCAAAAAGGCAGGTGGGCCTTGTGGTGGACCGACGCGTGTGTGCTCACACCCGATTTGTGTGTGCGAGGCCTAAGGCCCCCACCCCAGAATGTGAGCGACTCTGTCGGGAACCCTGGATCCCACAGGGGTCTTCCGTCAAGACCAGGCCCTGCTGCCGCGGGTGCGCCCTGCTCCAGGGTGGCTGCTGGTGTCCCCGGGAAGGGGGCTCTCTCCAACACACACACACACACACACACACACACACACGGCAGGAGGCCTGCATGGAAGCCAGGTCTGCGACACCTCGCAAAAGCTGGGGAGAGGGGCCAGGAGTGGAACCTGCCCACACTGGGCCCTCAACCCCCACCCCCGTTGCCCCTGTCGCGTGGTGTGCACCCCCCAGACGCACCCCTGGGGCATGAGAGCCGGACAGCAGATCAGAAGGCTGCCTGAGGCCGCAGGCGCTCCAGCGAGCAGGAGCCGAGGCCAGGGAGCAGCAGCCGCCCGGGCCCTGACCTCCTGGCTCGGCAGGGAGCCGCCCGGGCCCATGGGCCGGCCTCTCAGCTGGCGGCAGGCCAGCTGCCAGGCAGCTCAGAGACCGCGGTCACCTTGTGTTCCAGCCGTCTGCAGTTTGGTCCAGGACGACACAAAAGGTCACTGGGACCCAAGCCCGCTGCTCCGCCAGGACGCACTCAAAGCTGCGCGTCGTGACACAGGGGAGCAGCTTCCCTCTGGAGCAATGATCCCCAGGAAGGAAGGGGCTGCGTGCGGAGTGAGCAGCCTCTCTTCATTACGAAAAGGAAATTATAAGCTAGAACATTTTCAAAGGAGCTTGCAGCGTTCCAACTAATCTCGTCATGTCCCTGGTGAGCAACGTCATCGTGACCCCTCCCCAGGCTGCCCAGACCCCCACGTCTCTCTGTATGCGGGAGAGCTTCTCCAGCACCAGGCGCGCACACACACACACACACACACACACGCAGAGGAGGGCTTTCTCACACACACACGGAGGAGGGCGTTCACACACACACACACACACACTCACACTCATGGAGGAGGGCGTTCACACACACACACGGAGGAGGGCGTTCACACACACACACACGGAGGAGGGCATTCACACACACACACACGGAGGAGGGCGTTCACACACACACACGGAGGAGGGCATTCACACACACACACACGGAGGAGGGCGTTCACACACACACACATATGGAGGAGGGCATTCACACACACACACGGAGGAGGGCGTTCACACACACACACACGGAGGAGGGCTTTCTCACACACACACGGAGGAGGGCATTCACACACACACACACACACACACGGAGGAGGGCATTCACACACACACACACACACACACACGGAGGAGGGCATTCACACACACACACACACACACACACGGAGGAGGGCTTCGGCGGCTCCCTGGCCGGAGTCCTGCCCCCTGTGGATCCTGCAGGGGGTTAAGAAGCGAGCGCCACTCCACTAATTCAGCCTCTCAGGTGGTAATTGTCAATTAAGCGGTTTCTAGGGCTCTGTTTAATTCAGCCACAAGCTAAGCGTACTTGTTCTAAAATGCATTTCAGTCCGTCGTAGGCCTGCTCTTGTAGCAATTCAACAGGCAGCACAGGACTGCCTCCGGGCGGGAGGTGGGGCGTCCGCCTCTCCCCGAGCCCGCGAGACCTCGGCTTTGTGCCCCGGACCTCGCGGGAGCGGGAGGCCTCCAAGCAAGAGCCGCACGTTTGCCGAGATTCTTAGAAAGTGTTTCCCACGGAACCAACTCAAGTCCTCTTGGAAACAGAAACCCATCCTGCCGCTATCCGATCTGGAGTAGAAAATGAAGTCTAGGCGAGCTCGCAGACAGCTGCTTCTGAGACGCACAGTTGCGCCATGCACCACCCCACTCCTTGCGCTTCCGTAATGGCCATGTCGCTGCCTTAAAAAGAAATGGGGGCGGGCCTTGGCCCCATGGCAGACACTGTTTGCATCCCAGATCTGAGTGCCTGGGCCTCCCCCATCCCAGCTTCCCACAGATGTGCACCCTGGGGGGCGGCAGCAGACGGCTCAAGCACTTGAGTTCTTGCCATCCAGGTGGGAGACCCCGGTGTGGCTCCCGGCTCCCGGCTTTGACCAGGAAGTGAGATGGTGCCTGAGAGACTCCTGTCTCCATCTCTCTGCCTTTCAAACAAGCAAAACTGGTTAAGAATGAACTGATCCTCAGCTGTCAGGTGAACAATGCAGGCGGGGTTGTGGCACAGCGGGGTAAGCCCCCAGCAGCGCCGGCATCCCATGTGGGCGCCAGTTTGAGTCCCAGCTGCTCCACTTCCTATCCAGCTCCCTGCTGATGCGCCTGGGAAAGCCATGGAAGGTGGCCCAAGACCTTGGGCCCTGCACACATGAGGGAGATCAGGATGGAGTTTCTGGCTCCTGCGTTCGGCCTGGCCCAGCCCTGTCCATTGTGGCCATGTGGAGAGTGAAGCAGCCGATGGAGGATCGCTCTCTCTGTGTGTGTCTCTCCCTCTCTCTGTGTAACTCTGCATTCAAATAAATAAACATGGGAGAAGGAAAAAAGCAGATGTGCAAGGATGACTAAGGAGCAGAAGCGGCCTGCTCCACAAAGAAGGGACGCTGGGATCAGAGACGCATCGGGGACATGGGACAGAGGAGGCCAGGCAGCCCGCGGCCCCAGAGAACACAGCGATCCCCCAGCGGAGGGCCAGGGCTGGAGGACGTCTGTGACAGACAGAATTCAAACCAGCCATTGGGAGGAAGCTCAGTGAGAGGGCAGAGAGTAGATACATTAAGGAAGTGAGGAATCCATGAGTGATAGGAATTAAATTATTACCAAGGAAATAGAACTCATCAAGCTGGACCCAGTAGAAATCTTGGAGATTAAATCTTCAGTCAGTGAGATAAAAAACACAACTGAGCAGTAACAGCAGAATAGACCAAGTGGACAAGACCTGGAGGACAAGAACTGTGAAGTAACCCAACCAGGCAAAAATAAAAGCAAATTAAAAGGAATGAACGGGCCAGTGTGGTGGTGCAGGTTAATCCTCCGCCTGCGGCACCGGCATCCCAGCTCTCTGCTGTGGCCCGGAAAGGCAGTGGAGGATGGCCCAAGTGCTTGGGCCCTGCACCCGCATGGGAGACCAGGAGGAAGCACCTGGCTCCTGGCTTTGGATCAGTGCAGCGCCGGCCGTGGCGGCCATTTAGGGGGTGAACCAACGGAAGGAAGACCTTTCTCTCTGTCTCTGTCTCTCTCACTGTCTAACTCTGCCTGTCAAAAAAAAAAAAAAAAAAAAAGTGAAGTGTTGGAAAAGATATACCAGGCAAATGGACACCAAAAGTGGGCAGGCATAGCCATCCTGACTTCAGATAAAACAGACTCTAAAATCAAAAACTGCATAAAGAGAAAAAACAGGACAATATATTTAGATAAAAGGTTCTATTCAGCTAGAAGACATACAATCACACATATATATGCACCCAACCCTGGACCACCCAGAAAACAGTGTCAGACCTAAAGGGAGAGACGGACTCCCATACAATACCAGCGGGTGACTGCAGGACCCCACTCTCATCAATGGACAGGTCATCCACGGAGTGCAAAGACTCACAGGAGTGGAGATGCGCTGCCACACGGACGGGAGTGGAGACCCCACCACGCGGCCGGGAGTGGAGACCCCACCATGCGGCCGGGAGTGGAGACCCCACTACGTGGACGGAGTGCAGACACGCCACCACGCAGAGCGACTGAACACCGACAGGCCGTTCTGCCCGACAGCTGCAGCCGCACATTCTCCCCACCAGCACCCACACTCGGGACATTTCTCTTTTGTTGATGTAAGCACTTAATTCTATAAACGTCCCTCCATCTGCTGGCTTACTCTTGCTAGGACACACCACATTCTAGGCCACAAAACACGGCTCAGCAAATTTAAGAAGATTGGGCTCAGCCGTGCGTCTTCTCAGACCCTGAAGGAATAAGACGGGATCAACGAGAGGCGCAAGAATGCAACGACCAAACACTGGGAAGTAACCAACGTGCCACTGGGTGAGCGGTGGGGCAGGGAAGAAAGCAGAAACAAACCCAAATGCTGTCTTGAAATAAACGAAAATGAAAACACAACATGTTAAAACCTGTGAGGTTCAGCAAACGCGTGTTAAGGGGAGGTTTACAGAATTAAGTGCTTATATTAAAGAAGAGAAATGTCCCAAATTAAATATCTAATGATGCATCTTGAAGACTTAGAAAAACAAGAACAAACCCAACCCAAAACCAGCAGGTGAGAGACAATAAGGATCAGACAGAAATAAATGAAATTGAAACAAAAATACAAAAGGTCAACAAAACAAAAAAGTTGATTTTCCGAGAAGATAAACAAAATAGATAAACCTCTAGCCAGACTAACAAAAAGAGAAAAAACTCAAATAGGCAGAAAAGGAGACATTACAACCAACACCAGTGAAATACAAAAGATCATAAGAAATGGCGATGAAAAACTATTTGCTAATGAACTGGAAAACCTCAAAGAAATGAATAAATCCTGGATACACACAACCGACCAATATTAAAGCAAGAGGATACGGACCGCGCAAACAGACCCAGAGCCAGCAGTGAGACTGAAGCCGCATCAAAAGTCCAGGACCCAGGAGAAGTCCAGGACCAGATGGATTCACTACCGCATCCCACAAAACAGTCAAAGAGGAATCAGCTCCGATACTCTTCAAATCTTCCAAAATATTGAGCAGGACGGACCTCTGCCAGACTCCTCACGATGCCAGCACCACTTCGTACAAAACCAAAGACTCAACACAAAAGGAAACTAGAGATCTGCTCCTTACTGAGCACGGAGGCAAAGACTTCGCGCGAGAATCCAGAGGCCGAACCCCACGATGTGAGATCGTGATCCAGTGGGCACCGTCCCGGAAGTGCAGGGTGGCTTAGTGTCCACAGCGAAGGAACATCGTAGTCGCGTCAGTGGAACGAAGAGCAGAGACCACACGTCGTCTCGCAGATGCAGAGACAGCACTGGGTAGGCCCCAGCCCGGTTTAGGGAGAGGAGGAACATTCCTAGAGCTATAAAGCCAACGGCCAGTGTCTTCCTGAGTGCAGAACGGAGACCACCTCCCCTCGGATCTGGAACAGGCGAGGGAGCCGCTGCACCCCTCTGGTTCAGTGTATTGCATCTGCAGGTGACACAAAGCTGTACGTGGAAAACCTAAACACTCCACCGAAAAGCCGCTAGAATTGATAAACCAAGTCAGTAAAGTTGCAGGTTGTAAAAAAAGACATAAAAAAGTAGCCTTTTTATATGCTAACGATCAACTCACTAAAGAGAAATCCCATTCACAGTAGCCACAAAAAATTAAATATCTAGGAAAAATTTAACCAAAGAAGTGGAAGATCCCCACAATGAAAACCACCAAACGTTGGTACAAGAAATCGTCAGAGACACACGACTAAAAGAGAGACATTCCTTGCTCCACGGAGTGGAGAATCAATATCATTAAAATGTCTGTGCTTCCTAAAGCAACCTACAAAGGTAGTGCAATCCCTTTCAAAATACCAGTGGCATTCCTCACAGAATTAGAAAAACAATCCTAAAATCCCTAGGGACTCACAAAAGACCCCAAAGCAATCCTGAGCAAGAAAAATTGAGCCCGAGACAGCACAATACCCAACTTTAAAACATATTACAAAGCTGTAGTAATTAAAACAACTTGGCACTGGCATAAAAACCGATACACAGATCACTGGTACAAGATAAAGAGCCCAGAAATTAATCAACATACATATAGCCAACTGCTTTTTTTAAGAAAAAGATTTATTTGGTTATTTGAAAGGCAGAGTTATAGAGAGGCAGAGACAGCGAGCGAGAGGTCTACCATCTGCTGGTTCACTCCCCAGTTGGCCACAATGGCCAGGGCTGAGTCAGGCCGGAGCCAGGAGCTTCTTCCAGGTCTCCCCGGCAGGTGCAGGGGCCCAGCACGTGGGCCGTCTCCTGCTGCTTTCCCAGGCCACAGCAGAGAGCTGGATCGGAGGTGCAGCTGCTGGGGCTTGAACCGGCGCGCATACAGGATGCTGGCACTGCAGGTGGCAGCTTTACCCGCTACGCCGCAGCACCGGCCCCAGCCAACTGCTTTCTGACAGAAGTGCTCAGACCGTGCGGTAGAGTACGGACAATTTCTTCAACAAATGGTGCTGGCAAAACCGCTGTGTGTAGAAGAATGTGCAGACGAGTGAAATCAGGCCCTTCTCTCTCACCACACACAGCAATCAACTCAAGATGGATCAAAGACCTCAGTTTAAGACCTGAGATTGTGGAGTTTCTGGAAGAAAACGTGAGGACGTTGGTGTAGGGGACGACTTCGCGGACAAGATCCACAGAGCTTGGGCAACAAACGCAAAACTACACAAAGTGGGCCGTATCCAGCTCAGAACCTTCACACAGCAAGGGAAACGCTCCACAGAGTGACGAGACATCGCACAGGAGGGGAGCGCGCATACTGGCAAGCAAAGATTACTATCCCTAAAATATCAGCTACTCAAAACACCCAACAACTAAAGACAACCGGTCCAGTTGAGAAGTGGGCAAAGGACTTCAACAGCCAGTTCTCAGAAGAACCGCGAATGGCGTCAAACACAGGCAGAAATGTGCAGCATCAGCAGCCATCAGGGAGATGCAAATCAGCGCCCTGGAGCGATGTCACCTCGCGGTCAGAAGGTCAGAGCCCTGAACAGAGTCACAATGCTGGCGAGGAAGCGGACGAAGCGGAGCACTTGCACGTTTGGTTCCCACTGGAGGTAAATCAGCACAGCCACTGCAGAAAGCAGTGTGGAGCGTGCTCTCTTAAAAAAAAAGATTTATTGATTTGAAAGGCAGAGTTACAGAGAGGCAGAGAGAGAGAGAAAGAGAGAGAGAGAGAGAGGTCTTCCATCCACTGGTTCACTCCCCAAATGGCCACAACGGGCAGAGCTGTGCTGATCTGAAGCCAGGAGCCAGGAGCTTCCTCTGGGTCTCCCACGTGGGTGCAGGGGCCAAGCACTCGGGCCATCCTCCACCGCTTTCCCAGGCCACAGCAGAGAGCTGGATTGGAAGTGGAGCAGCCGGGACTGGAACCAGCGCCCGTATGGGATGCCGGCACTGCAGGCGCTAGCCCAACCCCTAAGCCACAGGGCCAGCCCCAGAGATTTCTTAAAAAGCTAGAAGCAGACTTGCCTATGACCCAGCAGCCCCACTACCGGGTGTACACCCAGAAGACCTGACCACAACGTACCAAATCACACCAGCTCCAGCACGCTCACAGCTGCACGTTCACAACAGCCACAACCCGGAACCAGCCGAGGTGTCCATCATCAGACGACGGATCAGCACGTGTGCTACGTGCACACAGTGGAGTGTTACTCAGCTCTAAGAAGAGTGAGATTCCTGTGCAGCAAAATGGATGCGCCTGGAAGACACCGTGTTCAGTGAAGTAGGTGGGGCACAGAAAGACGAACAGCACGCGTTCTCCCTCAGACGTGGGAGCTGAGGTCTGAGAAGAAAGAAGAGAGGTGGCGGTGGGGGCGGGGAGCTGCCTGTGTGCATCAGTGTTGCTCAGAGACAGCCTGACGAACCCTTTCCTCCTTTGTCAAGCCAGTGGTTAAGAACGTCCCACCGCTGCGGCTTCAAAAACCTGCGATTGCTTTGAAGTGCACTGTGCGTGGATGAAGTGGGCATTTTCCCACCCAACTGCGGTCTACTGCTGTCGTCTGGATCCCCCCAAACGGAGGATTTTTTCCTTTTCACTTGTTCAACTCATTTGATGAAGTCTTGAGCCTTTTTACTGTAATGTGAATGTAGAATATGCTGGCTCAAAAACCAGAAAAAGAAAGGGAGAAGGAAGGAAGGAGAGAGGGAGGGAGGGAGAGGGGAGACAATGTCATTATGTTCTTAGACTTTTATCTACATATCATTAAATCTGTTAAAAACTAATTAAAATCAAAAATAAAAACGAAACCTAAAAAAACAAATTGCATCCGTTCTGAG